>NC_091460.1:96739732-97039732 GCF_027789765.1 Dendropsophus ebraccatus | reverse complement strand
TTTAAAGGGACATATTTCGCTCTTAAAGGGTGCCAGGTCGCTCTTAAAGGGAAACACGAGGTTGTGCATCCACAGCTCTTTAAAATCAAAAATCTTTATTGGATAGTCACAAAAAAATTAAAACAACAAAATCATAAAGACCCACGCCCGTGTGTGTTTTTATGATTTTGTTGTTTTAATTTTTTTGTGACGATCCAATAAAGATTTTTGATTTTAAAGAGCTGTGGATGCACAACCTCGTGTTTACCTTGGATGAATCGAGTTGCGGCCAGCAGTACAGCATCTGCGTGCTCCACCACTACGGAGATCAAGGTGTATGGTGAAACAAGGCTTAGTGGGTGAGCTGACAAAAAGTTTTTCTATATACTCTTAAAGGGACCCAGGTCGCTCTTAAAGGGACCCAGGTCGCTCTTAAAGGGACCCAGATAGCTCTTAAAGGGACCCAGGTCGCTCTTAAAGGGACCCAGGTCGCTCTTAAAGGGACCCAGATCGCTCTTAAAGGGACCCAGGTCACTCTTAAAGGGACCCATTTTGCTCTTAAAGGGACAAATTTCGCTCTTAAAGGGACCCAGGTCGCTCTTAAAGGGACATATTCGCTCTTAAAAGGACCCAGGTCGCTCTTAAAGGACCCAGGTGGCTCATTAAGGGACCCAGGTCGCGCTTCAAAAGGGACCTGGGTCGCTCCTAAAGGGACCCAGGTCGCTCTAGCGACATGGGTCTCTTTAACCCCTTAAGGACCGGGCCTGAAATGGCCTTAAGGACCGGAGCAAATTTTATGAATTTGACCAGTGTCACTTTATTCATTAATAACTTCGGGATGCTTTTACCTATCCGGCTGATTCTGAGATTGTTTTCTCGTGACATATTGTACTTCACATTTCTTGTAAATTGGAGTTGATACTTATAACGAATCTTTATGAAAAACCCCAAATAACGTGAAAATTGTGAAAAAATGCATTTTTCCAACTTTAAAACTTTTCTGCTTATACAGAAAATGGTTATACCACATAAATTATATATTAAATAGCATTAGCAACATGTCTACTTTATGTTGGCGGCATTTATTAAACTATATTTCATTTTTTATAGACAATAGAAAGCTTAAAACATTAGCAGCAAATTTCCAAATTTTCAGTAAAATTTCAAAATCAGATATTTTTAGGGAACTGTTCAGGTTTAAAGTGTATTTGAGGGGACTGTGTGTTAGAAAGCCCCACGAAGCACCCCATTTCAGAAACTGCACCCCCTAAACTCTGCAAAAGCACATCCAGAAAGTTTTTTAACCCTTTAGGGGAGTCACAGAAATAAAAGCTAAGTGTGTAAGAAATTTGAAAGTTTGAATTTTCTGTGCAGAGATTTTATTGTAATCCAATATTTTTCATAATTATAAGCTTATTACCAGAGAAATGCACCCCAATATTGATTGCCCCGTTTCTGCAGTTTATAGAAATACCCCATATGTGGCCCTATTGCGCTATTTGACGCAACCACAAGCCTCAGATATAAAGGAGCGCCTAGTGAATTTCAATGGCTCCGTTATTTTTGGTCATTTTTGACTGTACCACTTCAGGTTGGCAGAGGCTCTGGGGTGCCAAAACCTAAAAAACACCCCTAAAGGGACACCATTTAGAAAACTACACCCCTCAAGGAATGTATCAAGGGGTGCGGTGAGCATCTGGACCCCACAGGTGCTTCACAGATTTTCCGAACAATATGGCTTGAAAAAAGACTAAAGTATTTTTTACACTAAAATGTTGTTCTAGCCTTCAATTTTTCATTTTCACAAAGGGATAAAAGGAAAAAAAAAACACAAAACATGTAGCGCAGTTTCTCCCGAGTACAGAAATACCCCACATGTGGACATAAAGTGCCAAGCGGGCGCAGGACGAGCCTCCAAAGGGAAGGAGCGCCAATTGGCTTTTGGAAGCTGGATTTGGATGGAATGGATTTCAAGGGCCATGTCGCATTTACAGAGCCCTCGTCCTGCCAGGACACTGGAAACCCCCCACAAGTGACCCCATTCTGGAAACTACACCCCTCAAGGAATCTAACAAGGGGTGCAGTGAGCATATGGACCCCACTGGTGACGGGCACAAATGTGGAAAAATGTGACTTGAAAGTGAAAATTTTCATTTTTTCACTTTCATGGCACAAATGTGCCCGTCATCCAGGGGTCCATATCCTCATTGCACCCCTTGTTAGATTCCTTGAGGGGTGTAGTTTCCAGAATGGGGTCACTTGTGGGGGGTTTACAGTGTTTTGGCAGCACAAGGGCTCTGTAAATGCGACATGGCGTTCATCATCCATTCTAGCCAAATCCAACCTCTAAAATCCAAATGGCGCTCCTTCGGAGGCTTGCCCTGCACCCACATGGCGCTTTATGTCCACATGTGGGGTATTTACGGACTCGGGGGAAATTGCTCTACACATTTTGTGTTTTTTTTTCTCTTTTAATCCCTTGTGAAAATGATAAATTCAAGGCTAGACCAACATTATAGTGTAAAAAATGTAATATTTCATTTTCACGCCACATTGTTCCACATTTGTGCCCGTCACCAGTGGGGTCCATATGCTCACTACACCCCTTGTTACATTCCTTGAGGGGTGTAGTTTCCAT
The DNA here is from genome assembly GCF_027789765.1 of Dendropsophus ebraccatus. Taxonomy (NCBI): domain Eukaryota; kingdom Metazoa; phylum Chordata; class Amphibia; order Anura; family Hylidae; genus Dendropsophus; species Dendropsophus ebraccatus. The sequence continues at coordinate 97,037,115 of NC_091460.1, read as the reverse complement.
AATAGGGTCACTTGTGGGGGGGTTTAACTGTCTTGGCAACACAGGGGCCTTTTGAATGCAACATGGCCCCTCGAATTCCATTCCATCCAAATCCAGCCTTCAAAAACCAAATGGCGCACCTTCCCTTTGGAGGCTTACCCCGCACCCGCATGGCGCTTTATGTCCACATGTGGGGTATTTCCGTACTCAGGGGAAATTACTCTACACATTGTGTTTTTTTTTATCTTTTAGCCCCTTGTGAAAATGAAAAAATCATGACAAGATCAATGATTTAGAGTAAAAATTTTAAAAAAATTACACTAAATGTTGGTCTAGCCTTGATTTTTTTCCATTTCCACAAGGGGTTAAAAAAGAAAATAAAAGCAAAACGTGTAGGGTAAATACCCCTACACGAAAATACCCCACATGTGGACATAATGTGCCATATGGTCATTTTTGTGAGCACGTGCACTTTAGGATATATGTACTTTGAATAGTCAGGGTCTCCGATTTAATTATTTAGACAGGACACAGGGCCTGACATTTATTTGCTATTGGGGCTGCGGTTAGAGGGACACGTATATTATTACGAGTATTCCCTGTGATGGTTTACCCGGATTGGGTTTTTAGGTGTTTTTAAGTGTATGTCCATTTGCTTTTTTTGTTTATGTGCTTTGAAAATAAAGATATCAGATTTATTTATTATTACATTGCGGGTGCGCCATTCTTTGTCTTTCTGTCTTGTTTGGTATAATGTGCCATATGGGCACAGGGCAAGTCACCAAAGGGACAGAGCGCCATTTAGAGGCTGGAATGGAGGATGGAGGCCATGTCGCAATTACAAAGCTCCTGTGCTGCCAGGACAGTAGAAACCCCCCACAAGTGACCCCATTCTAGAAACTACACCCCATAAGGAATCTAACAAGTGGTGCAGTGAGCATATGGACCCCACTAGTGATGGGCACATGTGTAGAACATGTGCCGTGAAAATAAAAAATACAATTTTTTTCATTTTCACGTCCCAAATGTGGCCGTCACTTGGGGGCCATATACCCGCTGCCCCACTTGTTAGATTCCTTATGGGGTGTAGTTTCCAGAATGGGGTCACTTGTGGGGGGTTTCTACTGTCCTGGCCGCACAGAGGCTTTGTAATTGCATCATGGCATCCTCTAATGGGAATGGCGGCCATACCTATTTAGCTGGGGAAAAGGGACAATTCTAATTTATTTGGGGGTATTAGGGCAATTATTAGTTTATAAGGTTGAAAATGACAGGTGTCCATCAAATTCAACCTGTGTTGATCCAGAGGAAGGCAAAAAACCCTTGTGAGGCAGACGACAGTAGCCTCATCACAGGGGAAAAATTCCTTCCCGACTCCATAATGGCGATCAGAATAACCCTGGATCAGGGTGACCCCTGAAATAGGAATAAGGGACAGAATTTAGAAAATGTAGAACCCCAATGACGTGTGGTGCGCCTTGGTGCGATCCAGTATGCAGAGGCCGGGGGGATCAGGACAGGTGTCACACTGGAAAATGGTGTCCTTCCTGATCCCCCTGTTACGCCACACTCTGCACTTCTTCTGGGGTCTCCTGTTCTCTAGTGTGGGGGACGTCACCTGGAAAATGTTGTCCTGGTGCGATACGGGGTCCTTCATATCCAGAAGCGCTGGGTCCGCTCCATGGCTGCTAAATATTAGGGCTCTATTACTACTTCTGATATGTTCGGATCGTGCCGCAAGCTACAGTAGCTCAGGCAGCGAAGGACCAGAAGAGGGGGCACTGGTATAAATGTTATCCCCGTACAGGTGGTGACCTTTATCCAGCAGTGTGAAGATCAGTTCGATCTTCCCACTAACTCCGAGGATGGGGGGGAGGGGGCATCTGGGGGCTGGATTTGGGTGTCCCTTCCTTCATACACTGTAAGGGTACGTGCACACTGCGGAATCGCGAAGGATAACCCTTTGTGCATTCCGCAGCTGGCACCCACCGGCGGACTGATGCAGGCGCGCGTCTCCGTCCGTGTCGTAGACTCCATTCTATGCACGGGCGGATTCCACTCTCCGTCCAACGTGTTGATGGAATGACGGATGATGGAATCCGCCCGTGCATAACATGGAGTCTATGACACGGGTGGAGACGCGCGCCTGCATCAGTCCGCCGGCGGGTGCCAGCTGCGGAATGCACGAAGGGATATCCTTCGCCATTCCGCAGTGTGCACGTACCCTAAATCTGTAAGAGTACCCTGAGGTACTGTCACAGAGTTTGTAGAATTTCACGCCATACAGTCATCTCTTATTGGGACGGTACTGGCGGAAAAGACGTGTCTGGGGGGCAGCGTACGCTACGCTACCCCCAGACACGTCACTGGATGATGAGGAGGATGAGGATGAATGGAGGAAAGAAGGATCCCCCCATTCATCCTCACTAGCTGTTTCAGTGTCGGAGGCAATAATAACGTATGCGGCCGATACCGAAAACACGCCGGGGGCCACTTTTATACGGGGATTGGTATATGGGGTATGTAGTGGTGTAGTGTAAAACTTTATTCAATATAGTGTAGTGTGGTGTAATGTAGTGTTTTCTTACGTGTTTTTTACAGTAAGTATAAAAAAAAAACCTACGCCAAAAATGGTGTTGCTGATAAATGCCGCACTTATGTTCGGCACTTATCAGCAGATCGTGGCAGTAGGATATAAAAAAAAAAACACCCTACGCCAAAAAGGAGGAGTTGCTGATTAGCAGCGCACTTTCGTGCGATGCTGATCAACACTCAGCAGCGATAGGGTGCGGAAAATAGAAAAAAAAAAGAATTGGGAAAAAAAATTTTTCTTTTTACTACATTCTGAACATCCCTGTAGTGGCTGATATGTGTATTACACTTATCAGCCGCTAGGGGGCAGCAGAGCGCAATATCCAAAAAAGACGACGCTGGAGCCGGAAAAATACGAAAAAAGACGACGCTGAAGCCGAAAAAAGCCGATCGGGACGTCACGGAAGAAGCCGAAGACCCGACAAGATGAAGAGGACGCCGGGAACCCGGAAGACGCCGATCAGGACCCCGGGACAGGTGAGTAATGTACAAATACCTGCTCCGGACCCCTCAGCTACCTAGCTGAGGGGTCCGGAGCAGGTATTTATTACTTGTGGGGACTTTGATCGCGGTGATCGGGACGGTGGTACCGTGACCACCATTACTTTTTACAGTAATGGCGGTCGGTGCCGTCCTCGGACAGCACCGACCGCCATTTTTTTCCGGGTCATCGGGCCACCGATGGCCCGGAAAGGTTCCGATCGCCGCTATGGGCTTATCAGCCAATAGCGGCGATCGTCGGCATGGGGGGGGTTAACAACCCTCCATGCCGACAGGGAGAGATGGCCTGCTATGTATTATAGCAGGCTATCTCCCCCGATCGGGACCCGGCCGGCCGCGGCGCCCTCTTAAAGGACCCGCGTACTGGTACGTCATGGGTCCTTAAGTGACAGTGATCCATGACGTACCGGTACGACATGGGTCCTTAAGAGGTTAAAGGGGTATTCCCCCCCAAAATTATTTTTGCATTAATACGCTGCCCACCCGTAGCTTTCCATCTTTCCAATATAAAGTTATTATGGATTCTGCACAGTTTTGCCGTTATCCAGCTGCATTCACCTCCATGGATTGCATAGAATCATCAGACCTCAGTCCACACCAACACGCTCCCTGCACCTGGCCCCCACCCTCCGAGACGGCATCACGTGTCCTCAGTCTTAGCACAGTGAAGTGACTGAGAACACTGATGGGGTGGCTGCTGTTAGAGAGGGAGACAGTGATCAGCGCAGCTATCACTGTCTCCCTCTCTAACAGCAGCCACACGGTCACCCCCAGCCCAGAGCTCACCCCCTGTGTCCAGAGCCTCAGGGCTGTGTCCAGCACTCACCCGCAGCACACAGCCCCCCGGCCCACAACCAACTGCCCCCCCCCCATCACCTCAGCTCAGCACCCCCCCCCCCCGCGGCAATCTCCGCCCCCCCCATCCCCCAGGCGATCGCCCGCGGCTAGCTCCGCCCCCGCAATCGCCCGCGGCTAGCTCCGCCCCCCGCAATCGCCCGCGGCTAGCTCCGCCTCCCGCAATCGGCCGCGGCTAGCTCCGCCCCCCGCAATCGCCCGCGGCTAGTTCCGCTCCCCGTAATCACCGCCGTCACCGCCAACTCGGCTCTGCTACGCCGTCACCGCCCACTCGGCTCTGCTACGCCGTCACCGCCAACTCGGCTCTGCTACGCCGTCACCCCCAACTCGGCTCTGCTACGCCGTCACCCCCAACTCGGCTCTGCTACGCCGTCACCCCCAACTCGGCTCTGCTACGCCGTCACCCCCAACTCGGCTCTGCTACGCCGTCACCCCCAACTCAGCTCTGCTACATCGCCATCATCAGGCAGAAGCATTGCATGATGGGAAATGTAGTTTTCTATCTTGGATATAGATCGGCTTTTAGAAAAACTTGTAACTTGAGAACGGCAGCAGCTAGAAAGATGGGAGACGGCTCAAAATACTCAGGGGGACTTGGTGAGTAAGACCAGCTAGGTTTGGGAGCATTTCAATTTTTTAGCTCTTGGGGGGAATACCCCTTTAAGAGCGATATGGGTCCCATACCTTTTGGAGTGACTTGGGTCCCTTTTAAGAGCAACATGCGTCCCGTCCGTTTAAGAGCAACTTGGGTCCCTTTAAGAACGACTTGGGTCCCTTTAAGAGCGACATGGCTCCCGTCCCTTTAAGAATGACTTGGGTCCCTTTAAGAGCCACATGGCTCCCGTCCCTTTAAGAGCGACTTGGGTCCCTTTAAGAACGACTTGGGTACCATGACAATCTTTCTCATGTCAGTGAGACAAAATCGTTAAGGACCTTCCATATATTACATCTTCTATTGGCCAATAGTGGACATGTGACTGTGGATGGTGTGATACATTGCCTGACGACACCTTAGAGTTCCTATTGGATGCTATATTTCAGCTATTTGCATATGTGCTGTGATTGGCTGTTAGCGGTTACAGTGTGGCCATTATTTTCTATGGGAAATTTTGGGTCTTTAAACGTAAATTTCTTAAACAACAAATTCGATCGAAACGAAGAATAGATAGCTAACCTCACACCACCGAGGCCTTCGAAACGCAGTTTGAATGGAGTGTGTGCGCAAAGCGGTTCGGGCTGTATTACGCGCAGAAAAATGGCTGGAAGAAGAAACGGAAGAAGAAGAATACGAATTACAATATAGTGCTTTTTCAAGCACTATAATTAACACACTGACACTTTATACCCGGGCAGCGCCGGGTACATTTTCTAGTGGATTATTAATATCACTGGTGTGTGGCCACATGGATGACATGGATGATATCACTGGTAAAAGGCCAGCTTCATTTCAGTTACGGACTAACTTGGGGTTGAGGTTCTTTTGTAGCAAGAGACCAAGTGCACAAAAAAGGCTAATATTATTATGTGACCTCGTATAAGGGCAAATCGATGACATAGTGATGGGTAGTTTGTGAATGATTAGTTCCAAATGAACTAATCTCTTAAAGTGACCTTGTACCCACAATCTGATCCCCCCAAACCACTTGTACTTTCAGATAGCTGCTTTTAATTCAAGATCTCTCCTGGGGTCCGTTCAGCAGGTGATGCGCTTATTGTCCTAAAAAAACAACTTTTAAACTTGCAGCCCCGTGCCCAATGGTCAGGGCTTAGAATGTCTATGTATTACACTAGCACCACCTCTCCGTCCCTCCTCCCCACCCTCCTCATCATTAGGAATGCCACTGGAACATTTTCTCCTGTCTGAACATTGCCCAGGTGCCTTAACGATCCAGCCCATGTTCAGTATTCACACAGCTCACAGGTGAGGAATAGGAGACAATCTGCCTGGAGCATTCCTAATGATGAGGAGGGCGGGGAGAAGGGACAGAGAGGTTGTGCCAGCCTAATACATAGACATTCTAAGCCCCGGCCGTTGGGCACGGGGCTGCCAGTTTAAAAAGTGTTTTTAAGGACAATAACTGCATCACCTGCCCAACGGACCCCAGGACAGCTCTTGGATTAAAAGCAGCTATCTGAAGGTAAAAGTGGTTTGGGGGGGGGGGGGGGAGTCAGATTGTGGGTACAGAGTCACTTTAATTGAAATGAACAAAAGCCAGGGGTCCAGAGACAGAGAGTCCAGCCCAGCAGCTCCAGCTCTATCACTGTCACACCATTTGCTTTTCAGTCTCCCCACCCCGGAAAATGGAAGTAATAAAACAGAGCACATCCCAGAATATATGAATCTAATAAAGAAGATAAAAGTTATGAAACTACACTGCCTATACACAGCCTGTGTGTGTGAGTGTGTATGAGAGAGAGAGCCTGTGTATGTGAAACAGCATGTTCATCCAGTTCACCTGTTAGGGTGCGTTTACACAGAAAGATTTATCTGACAGATTTTGGAAACCAAAGCCATGAAGGGATTTGAAAAGAGGAGAAATCCCAGTCTTTCCTTTATGACCCGTTCCCTGTTTACGGTCTGTTCCCGGCTTTGGCTATAAAAATCTGTCAGATAAATCTGCCTGTGTAAACGCACCATTAGTCATAGTTATAGTCATCATGTAAGCCCAGAGCATCATTCTTAAAGCGCTGTGGAATCTGTTGGCGCTATACAAATAAATATTACCTGGTCTACATTTAAAAAAAAAATTCTGCTAACCTAAATATTTTTGCTGATTTTACCCAAATGAAAGGTGCTGATTCAATATTTGAAGGTGAAAAATATGAAATACCTAAAAAATTTTTACAAATGAGAAATGTTTGATTAACCGAGCCAATTTTTATTTTTGTGCTTTCATTTTGTCCTCAATGAGTTTAAAAGGCTATAGCGCTTGCACTTCTACTACAGACCCAAATGAGCCCTTATTTTTTGCAACACCAATTATACTTTGCAATTACAGACTTAATTTTTCCATAAAATATGCTGCAAAACCAGAAAAAAATTATTTGTGCAGTAAAATTGAAAAAAAGTGCAATTCTTTTTATTTTGAGGGGTCTTGTGTTTACACTGTTCACCGTATAATATAACTGACATGTTATCTATGTTCCTCAAGTCAGTAAGATTATAATGATATGTAACGTATATAACTTTTATTTTATTTGATGGCTTTTAAAAAATTAAAACTTTTTTAAAAAACTAAAAGTTATTCAAATTGCTCTATTACCATGCTTCTAATGCTTTTATTTTTTGGTCCATGGGGCTGTGTCAATTTTTGTGCCATGATCTGTACTTTCTATTGGTACCTTTCTTGCATATATGCAACTTTTTGATCACTTTTTATTACAGTTTTTCTGAATTTGATGTGACCAAAAAACTGCAATTTTGCCCTTTGTGCTTACACAATTAACTGTGCAAGGTCAGGAATGTGAAAATGAAATCGTATGGGTGATTATGCACGTGGTGAGAACAAATATGTTAGTTACTTTTATAACATGGGAAAAGAGGGGTGATTTAAACTTTTACTAGGGCATGGTATTTTTTATTAATAAAAAAACATTTTTTTTTACATAATTACATTAATTTGAAGTCCCCCTGAGGGACCTCTAATACAACTGCACTGATCTCTCACAGAGATCTCTCACACGGCCCAGGAGGGAGATAAAGTGTTTTTTTCCATTTAGTTAAGAGGAATCTAACAGGGGAGGGTAGTTCACAGAGTATAGGCAGGGGTAAGATGTATCCCCAAGTACTTAACAGATTAAGTTCAACTGGAACCTAAAGTTAGTAGTGAGTTAAGACAGGACATGGTAATGCAGATCGAGCGGCATGGCTTCTTATTATTGTTAACCTTGGATCCAGAGAGAACCCCAAAGGAAGATATAAGGTTGAAAAGAATGGGTGGTGATCGTGTCTGATAATGTCAGAGGGACATCGTCACCAAATTTCATAATTGTAAAGTCCATGCCGCAAACTTTCACTCCATGTATATCCTTCTATAAGTTGCTTGATGATCCCGAAGGATGGTGAGAAGGGGTTTGAGGTGACGTCTTTTCTGCAAGGTTATCCAAGACAGCTCTGCTCTCTGCTGCCGACTAATCTCCCTCCTCTCCCTTCCCCTCTCCATAGCACAGACAGGATCCAACTGATGTAAAACAGTCAAGATTTCCTGAAAATGAGCATTTGATGACAAAAAGGAGAGGAGGGGGGACCTGGGAAAAGTCTTTTTAAATGCAGATAATGGCATAGTTGCCTAATAAACACAAAGTTTCTTAAAATCGCCTGGACTATTGATTTCTGCCAAAAAAAAAATTTAATGACAGTGACACGTTAAGGTTTTCTTGTAGTCCCCTAAGAGGACTGTGGTTTGTCTGAGAACAGTAATATGTTGTAACTTATCGTCTGAAGTAGAAGACTTATTAGCTAATTCAGCATCTCTAAGCTAAGAGTCAGAACTTCTGAGAACTCCCTGTTTTTCTGTCTCTTCAGGTACAAACCCACTTGACGTATTTGCTGCGTGAATCAGTCTTAAAAATAAGCAGGCAAAACGCAGGTTGGCTTTATACAATTGTTCTGCGTTAAAATACGCAATTGCGTATTTTTGAAGCGTGAAGCTACATGCGTTTTTCGCACAGGTTGTTAACAACTGATGCTTTGCTAACAACAAGCTTCACACTTCAAAAATACGCAATTGCGTATTTTTGAACGCAGAACAATCGTATAAAGCCAACCTGCCTTTTGCCTGCATATTTTTAAGACTGATTCACGCAGCAAATACGTCAAGTGGGTTTGTACCCTTCAAGAAACTTCCCATTTTAATAAAAGAGGCTGTAATAAACGCTGTATGCGTATTCTAGATAGTGGAATGGGGGGGGGGGGGGTTCAGTGTTAAGATTAAAGAATTCTCTAAGCTCTCTCAAAGAAAAGTACTGTAAGGCACGTATTGCTCTTTGAGGCATCGTGACGTAATCAGACCACATGATGTATTCGATCGAAGACTCAGACGATGCCTGTAGGCGATGTCTATCAACTAATATCATGTAATATTATATCAATTCTAGTGTAGGTATTGTGGGCTGCTGAATAAAATGTGTAATCCCTTTTGTTTGAATGGTGAATACGCGAATCTATATAATAAAAATGAAAGTCTGTCTGTCTGTCCCATATAGACTTCCAAACGCCTGAACAGTTTGACCCCAAATTTGGCACATAGATACATTGGGTGCCCGGGAAGGTTATTGCGAAGGTCCCGTCCCCGCCAGATGTACAGAAGGGGAGGGGGAGGGGGAAGAGCGGCGCCCCATAGAGATGAATGGGAAAATCTCACTGCAAACAGGTGATATAATTAGCTGCATGTCTCCAGCAGTAAACGGCAGTTGGGAGCCTTAGCAACCAATAGGATTCCTGCTTTCATTTTCACAGGGATCAATGGTTGCTAGGGCAGCTGCCTCACAACATCCACAGTAATAACTGGTAGATAACACTGTCATACCAGACCTGACCAATACCGCCATACTGTGACTGGATAAAACCATCATACCAGACCTGACCAATACCGCCAAACTGTGACTGGATAATACTGTCATACCAGACCTGACCAATACCGCCAAACTGTGACTGGATAACACTGTCATATCAGACCTGAACAATACCGCCATACTGTGACTGGATAACACTGTCATACCAGACCTGACCAATACCGCCATACTATGACTGGATAACACTGTCATACCAGACCTGACCAATACCGCAATACTATGACTGGATAACACTGTCATACCAGACCTGACCAATACCGCCAAACTGTGACTGGGTAACACTGTCATACCAGACCTGACCAATACTGCCACACTGTGACTGGGTAACACTGTCATACCAGACTTGACCAATACCGCCACACTGTGACTGGGTAACACTGTCATACCAGACCTGACCAATACCGCCAAACTGTGACTGGGTAACACTGTCAAACCAGACCTGACCAATACCACCATACTGTGACTGGATAACACTGCCACACCAGACCTGACCAATACCGCCAAACTGTGACTGGGTAACAATGTCATACCAGACCTGACCAATACCGCCACACTGCGACTGGGTAACACTGCCACACCAGACCTGACCAATACCGCCAAACTGTAACTGGGTAACACTGTCATACCAGACCTGACCAATACCGCCATACTGTGACTGGATAACACTGCCATACCATACCTGTTCAATACCGCCATACTGTGACTGGATAACATTGTCATACCAGACCTTACCAATACCGCCAAACTGTGACTGGGTAACACTGTCATACCAGACCTGACCAATACCGCCACACTGTGACTGGAAAACACTGCCACACCAGACCTGACCAATACCACCATACTGTGACTGGAAAACACTGCCACACCAGACCTGACCAATACCGCCATACTGTGACTGGATAACACTGTCATACCAGACCTGACCAATACCGCCATACTGTGACTGGATAACACTGTCATACCAGACCTGACCAATACCGCCAAACTGTGACTGAGTAACACTGTCATAACACACCTGACCAATACCACCATACTATGACTGGAAAAAACTGCTATACCAGACCTGACCAATACCACCATACTGTAACTGGATAACACCGCCACACCAGGCCTGACCAATACCACCTTACTCTGACTGGATAACACTGACATACCACACCTGACCAATACCGACATACTGTGACTGGGTAACACTGTCATACCAGACCTAACCAATACCGCCATACTATGACTGGATAACACTGCCATACCAGACCTGACCAATACCGCCATACTGTGCCTGGATAACACTGCCATACCAGACCTGTTCAATACCGCCATACTGTGACTGCATAACACTGCCATACCAGACCTGACCAATACCGCCACACTGTGACTGGAGAACACCGCCACACCAGACCTGACCAATACCGACACACTGTGACTGAATAACACTGCCACACCAGACCTGACCAATACCGCCAAACTGTGACTGGGTAACACTGTCATACCAGACCTGACCAATACCGCCACACTGCGACTGGGTAACACTGCCACACCAGACCTGACCAATACCACCATACTGTGACTGGATAACAATGCCATACCATACCTGTTCAATACCGCCATACTGTGACTGGATAACATTGTCATACCAGACCTGACCAATACCGCCATACTGTGACTGGATAACACCACTATACCAGACCTGACCAATACCGCCACACCAGACCTGACCAATACCGCCATACTGTGACTGGATAACACCGCCATACCAGACCTGACCAATACCGACACACTGTGACTGAATAACACTGCCATACCAGACCGGACCAATACCGCCATACTGTGACTGGATAACACTGTCATACCAGACCTGACCAATACCGCCATACTATGACTGGATAATACTGCCATACCAGACCTGACCAATACCGCCATACCCCCCTCAAAGACACCAGATTTTCTGGCAAGTCTGAACAGGAGGGTACTGCCCCTCTGGAAGGTGCTACCGTACGCACCAGACCATGGGTGCCTAGTGGTGAATACAACCCTGCAGGTATACAGGACCCCAAAACTATACACTACAGGTGCACGGGAGCTCCACCAACTATATACTACAGGTATACAGGACCCTAAAACTATACACTACAGGTATACAGGACCTCCACCAACTATATACTTCAGGTATACAGGACCTCCACCAACTATATACTACAGGTATACAGGACCCCAAACTATACACTACAGGTATACAGGACCTCCACCAACTCTATACTACAGGTATACAGGACCCCCAAACTTTACACTACAGGTACACAGGACCTCCACAAACTATATACTACAGGTATACAGGACCCCATACTATACACTACAGGTTTACAGGAACCCAAAACTATACACTACAGGTATACAGGACCTCCACCAACTATATAATACAGGTATACAGCACCCCCACCAACTCTATACTACAGGTATACAGGACACCAAAGCTATACACTACAGGTATACAGGACCTCCACCAACTATATACTACAGGTATAAAGGACCCCAAACTATACACTACAGGTATACTGGACCCCAAAACTATACACTACAGGTATACAGGACCTCCACCAACTCTTTACTACAGTTATACAGGATCCTCAAACTATGCACTACAGGTATTCAGGACCCCTGAACTATATACTGCAGGTATACAAGACCTCCACCAATTATACACTACAGGTATCCAGGACCCTCAAACTAAAAATTACAGATATACAAGACCTCCACCAACTATACATTACATGTATACAGCACCAACTATATACTACAGGTATACAGGACCCCAAAACTATACAGTACAGGACCTTCACCAACTGTACACTGAAGGTATACAGGACCTCCCTCAACTATACACTACAGGTATACAGCCCCCCCAACTACACACTACAGGTATACAGGACCCCCCAACTACACACTACAGGTATACAGGACCCCCCCCAACTATACACTATAGGTATACAGCCCCCCCAACTATGCACTACAGATATGCGAGACCCCTAAAAACTATACATTGTGGGTATACAGAACCCCTACAACTATGCACTACAGGTATACACTAATTCCACTGATTAACTCAGATGAAACAATACCTTTTAGCTTGGCCTCCTGGGCACCTTAGAACAAATCTAATTAACACACTGACACTTTATACCCGGGCAGCGCCAGGTACATTTTCTAGTGTATCATATAATTCCTCCCTCAAGTATGCATTTAACTGAGGACCAGTCATCTTGTACTCTTCTTGGCGTCGCTCCTGAGGAGCCTTTTGGCTTTGTCATCTCGATATTCCTGAGAGATAGAAGTCGGTTACCCTCCTCTAGAGTGTGGATCACATGAATGAAGCTGGTTGCTTAAAGTGACACTGTCACCCCTTTTGTGCATTCTGACATCTCAACACAGGTGTAAAGGGTAAATTTAGCGTTTTTCATACCTTATTTCATATCATACGTCATGGTGCTTGTTCAAGTAAAAAGTGTCCTTTTATCAACTGCAGATTGTATTAAGTGGGCGTGGCCTCGTGGCATTTAGCGCCACTTAGCCCCACCCACAACTGTACCATTGACCCCACCCCCCTTGGCGCCCATTGGTTGGTCGTCGTAAAGGGGGTGGAGTCTAGACCTTTCGGCCAGCCTGTTCCAATGGCCGGCGAGGGGGCAGGACCAACTTTGGCGTTGTGGGCGGGGCTAAGTGGCGCTAATTCAATGAGGCCCCGCCCACTTAACGCAATCTGCAGTTGATAAAAGATGACTTTTTACTTAAACAAGCACCATGACGTATGATATAAAATAAGGTATGAAAACCGCTAAATTTACCCTTTACACCTGTGTAGAGATGTCAAAATGCAAAAAGGAGGTGACAGTGTCACTTTAAAGTAGTAGTGATGGGCAAGAACTTGCGGCAGGCTTGCAGCATTGCCGTGGATAGATGCATGAAGCTAGCAATGTGGTGGTAGGGGGCTGGGAGCCCTCAATTCTTCCTCAAGTGTTCCATAAGGCATTTCTTAGAAAAAAGAAATTGCACCCTGGCCAAGATGTCTTTAGGCACAGAGTTTCCCAGGTGTTTCGGCTTTTGGATCCTGTGAGCCCGATCAATTTTCAGTTCTGGGCCCTTACATGCAGGGAGAACCGCTTGAATGAGATCGCACATAGGCTGGTATATTAGCAGGCAGCACACCTATTTTTATGTTGTTCCTGCGACTGTGGTCCACATGATCCACCACTTTTGTCCTCAGAGAGTTAAATTCTTCCTCCAGTTGGTGATGTGAGTCTATAAGGTCGTTATGTGATTTAGCAAATTCTTCAAACTTATTTTCCATATTCTTCCATAGCTGCTTTCATTGGCTAAGGGCCCTATTCCACCGGACGATTATCGTTCGCATAATCGTTAACGATTAACGATCTCAAACGACCGCTATTGCGAAAGACCTGAAAACGTTCACTCATTTCCATGGAACGATAATCGTTACTTATGATCGTATTTGCGATAGTTTTTTCTTCGCTATTGCGTTCGTATCTATTGTGAACGACCGAACAATGTCTTATTTAATGCGAACATTTTGCAAACGAGCAACAATAAAAATAGGTCCAGGTCTTATAAAGCGATCAACGATTTCTCGTTCGGTCGTTAATCGTTAACTGCATTTCAACCGAACGATTATCGTTTAGATTCGAACGATTTAACAATAATATAAACGATAATCGTCCGGTGGAATAGGGCCCTAAATGATAGACTGCATGCCTTGCTAAAAGGATCTGGATAGGGCTAGCAACATATTCCACATGGCAATTTCCTTCAGGGATTTGTCAGAGGCTGCTATAGTAGATAAAGCTGGAAGAGCCCGGCACTCACCAAGTAAATTATGCTTCTTTATTGTAGTGTAGCAAACATATGGTACAAGGACGTGTTTCGGCCAAGCATGGCCTTCATCAGCTTAGGGGTGTACACCCCTTGTACACCCCTAAGCTGATGAAGGCCATGCTTGGCCGAAACACGTCCTTGTACCATATGTTTGCTACACTACAATAAAGAAGCATAATTTACTTGGTGAGTGCTGGGCTCTTCCTAATATCTGAACATTTTTCTCACCTTGAGCACCACCGCCACGGAAGTGCCGTCTTCTACATATTTCTATAGTAAATAAAGCATCCGGCAGACTAACTGAAGCAATGTCCCAAGCCCTGGTGGGCTGATGTGGCAGGGAGCTTATGCTTTAATGGGCTAGAGACAGGGGAGTTATGCATGGAGCCTAGTTCCGAGTCGCCATCTTGCAAGGCTCCACATGTGCGATCACTCTTTATCTCCCTCCAGTCTGCCCTAGATCCATAAGAGCCCTCCAGCGAGAGGCTAGAAGAGACTGACCTGCCTCCCCTGATAGAGTGGTTGGATGTTGAGCGCCGCCGCCTGCTTTCGGTCTCAGACTTGCATGAGGAAGGGCTGCCCAGGCAGAGCAGTGATCTAAGCAGTGGATCTTGGCTGGAGCGCGGGTCTCTTGTAAAAAAGAATTTAATTGGCTTTTCTGACCGCATGGTGATGGACCTCAGGGGAGTCAGTGTATGTGATTTCCTCCAGTTTTCGCTCATTTCTGGTTGCTAGAATAGATGCACAACACGGAGCTCAAGAGATATGCTACCATCCATCCTACCATCAGCCAGGCCACGTCCCTAGGCTATTTCTTTCTACTTCATCTATTATATATTGTAATATACAGTATTATGTTATTGTAATACGTTTTTGTCCATGTGTGGATGTGATTCAGACATGGATATAGCTAAGGAATGCATCACGACTGTTACATTTCTATCACTATGTATTTTGACGCAATTTTTTATTGATCTGGGCTATTTTTATCCTTTTAAGGTGTGCTTTGCTTCTCTCTAGAGCCTGCCTTGTTATATTCAAGCCCCTGAACTGCAGCAGGGGATGGGAAGAAAAAAAAAACTGAAATAATTCAGGCCTCAACAAGGGGGGTGTTTGGGTGGAGGAAAGCAAGGAACACAGTGTGAAATCTTAAGGGAATCCCTGGCAGACATTTAAATATGAGACAACGACAATGTTAAAATGTCAGTAGCTTTAAAACAACCCTATTAATGAAAGTGACATGTTTATCAAGTTTGCTCTGGCTAGAAATGACATATACCATGTGCTAAACAGGAACTGTTTACTCTCTGCATATACAGGACAAGCCAATAAGCATGTTATATTTAAAGAGTAACCTGTAATCATTTTATTATCTTATGTTTAGATGTTGCCTTTACATCCTGTTGTTCTTTGATTCCCTTCTCAAAACATCTTTATTATGTGTTTAATACTGTTAAGCAGCCTCTTCTATGATATTTTTTTTTCTTGGTTGCGCTGTACAATAACAGGAATCACTGTATTTGTGCCAGTAGGCACAAGTCTGTGTCCACTGGCACTAGGCACAGCATTAGACAGGCCCAATGGAGAATCAAAGGATCCTGTGGTCATGGGCCACAGAAGGGCCTAATACAGTTATGGCTAACCTTGACACTCCAGCTTTTGCAAAACTACAATTCCCATCATGCCTAAACAACCAAAGATATGGCCTTGGCACCCAAGTATGATGGGAATGTCAAGGTTAGCCATCACTGGCTAATACTATATGGGGCTGCACAGAGGGGGCCTAGTACTATACAGTGACTGCACAGAGGGTACTATTTCTATACAGAAGGACAAAGAGGCCTAAAACTATATGGGAACACACAGACTAATAAAATATGGTACTATCGCAGATTTTCTAAAGAACTCCTCTGCGGGCACCACCAATACAGTACAAGCTGAGTGCTAGCCACTAAACTCCAAAAGGATTTAATACAAAAGGAACACAAAATTGAGTATAGAAAAAATAGTCTGCACCTCAATGGATAACAAGCAAAGATATCAATAATTTTTATGATACACAACCAAACAATACAGACATTTAAAAACACTAAAAACCATTGTATAAATCAGGCACAGAGCCCGGTGTGGCTCAATGTGCAACCATGCACGCCCCCCCAAAGCCAAAATGGAGTGACCAAAAGCTGTCTATAGAAAGATAAGTAACCCACATACAAGCCGCAACAAAGATAAACCTGAAATAATAGCACAAATAATATGCTGCTACAAATGAGAATAAACAGAGTCAAGAAATAAATGCAAACAATATGCCGAACACAGCAAAAAAATCAATAAAGAAAGGCAAAATGATATTATGAACAAATCACATATCACAGGACAGCTCAAGGGGGGGGGGGGGGCAGCAGGAACAGAATCCCTGCGCGTTCCGTCCTAAGACTTCATCAGGGGTTCTTGATTTGCTGCCAGCTACCAGAATGATAAAGATAAAGTAAGGGTGGACATAAGGGATGGTCCGAACCTGCCGAGGGATACAGCCATAACTGTATCCCAGTTTTCCAGGCAGTCCTCCGGCTGTATCCACCCTCTCCACAGAGCGGGCAGACAGCGGGAATCATTGTCGAGAGTTCAGGTTCGTACGAACCCAAACCTCGGCAGCTTCAGACCGTCCCTAGTGGACATTTCAGCAAGACAATGATCCCAAACAAATAGACAAGGAAACTGTCAACTGGTTTATGAGAAAGAAAATAAAGTTGCAAGAGTGGCCCAGCCGATCACCTGACCTGAATCCAATAGAAAATCAACGGAAGGAACTAAAGCTTTGAGTTCATAGGAGTCCGCAGAACCTTCAGGATTTGAAGAGCATGTGTGTGGAAGAATGGGCCAAAATCACACCAGAGCAATGCATGCCATTAGTTTCTACATAAAGAAGGTGTCTTGAATCTGTTATCACCAACAATGTCTAAGCACCTGAGCCCCACAGATGCAAACCTCTGACGTGTCGGTATGACATGTCATAAGTTTGTTTAAATGATAGGTACACTTTAAATTAATTTTAGTCACGGCATTCAGTACTTTTTCCCACGCACCTTTTAGCCAACTACACTTCTTCTTTTTGCTCTCTCTTACAAAGCCCCACCAATAGGAAGTTAGACCCGGTCACACCTGTAGAAGCATAGTTCGTTCCTGGTGGGAGGTCTTTTGTTAGTGGATGGTAAAAAGAGAGACAGACAAAAGGAGAGAGTTCCTGCTGCAGTGAAACCCGGGTCTGGCCAAGGTCTGAGCTCTTGACAGGGACCTAAAGACTAAGTCACAGATACTTCTTTGATGCAGTGCTAAACCCAAACGAGGGGTAAACATCCTCTAGGGACCATCTCAGATCCTCAGTAAGGCAAAATGCAGCAAGCTAAGGTATCTAATTGGTTTTGTATGGCTATCCTGGGAAGTCTGCTAACACCGCTTCTGGCCACCGTGACAAGTGTCCCATCAAAAAACACCAGAGCCCACCTGCTGCATTACATCCTCAGCATTGCTGTCAGCCAATGGGGGGGGGGGTACCTGCTTCAGACACCTGATCGTGAGTGCTATGTGTACTATGGAATGACTGCAACTGTGACACTCAGTGACACTCACCAGCTCTCCCTCATGACATTGCACACAGCATACTGCCTGACAGAGGACCTTAAAGTATAACTGTCACTGTAACTTTTTTTTTTTTTTTGCAGAAATCAATAGTACAAGCGATTTTAAGAAACTTTGTAATAGGGTTTTATTAGGCAAAAAAGCCTCTTTCTGTGCTCAAAGGGCTCCCCCCCCTCTGTTTTCTGTGCATTATCAGGCAAATTCGACTTCAGAGTGAAGATGGGTTCTTCTGAGTCCATTATAACCTATGGAGGGGGGAGGGGTTGAGGCAGAGGATTGAGCAGGAAGAACAGACACACATACAGGGCCATATTTACCACTAGGCACCCGTGGTTCGGTGCCTAGGGCAGAACCTTGCAGTGGGGCGGCATCAGGGAGCAGGGGGTTTTGTTTTTATTTTTTTTAGTCTCCCATCTCCTGCTTCAGACACCTGATGGTGAGTGCTATGTGTACTATGGAATAACTACAACTGTGCTGGGAGTTGAAGTCCTCCCCTCAGTGACACTCAATAGCTCTCGCTCATGACATTGTACAATAGTACAAGCGATTTTAAGAAACTCTCTAATAGGGTTTTATTAGGCAAAAAAACCTCTTTCTGTGCTCAAAAGGCTTTTTTCTGGTAGAACGTTGTTATCCAGTCACAGTATGGCGGTATTGTTCAGGTCTGGTGTGGCGGTGTTATCCAGTCACAGTATTGCGATATTAGTCAGGTCTGGTAGGACGTTGTTATCCAGTCACAGTATGGCGGTATTGTTGAGGTCTGGTGTGGTGATGTTATCCAATTACAGTATGGCGGTATTGCTCAGGTCTGGTATGACGTTGTTATCCAGTCACATTATGGCGGTATTTAGGGATGGTCCGAACCGAGTTCAGTTCGGGTTCGTACAAACTCGAACTCTCTGTAATGATTCCCGCTGTCTGCCCTCTCCGTGCAGCGGGCGGATCCAGCGGGAGGACCGCCTGGAAAATTGGGATACAGCCATAGCCATAGGCTGTATCCCAGTTTTCCAGGCGGTCCTCCCGCTGTATCCACCTGATCCACGGAGCGGGCAGACAGCGGGACTCTGATGCCAAGCGTTCGGGTTCATACAAACCCGAACCTCAGAGGGTTCGGCCCATTCCTAGCGGTATTGTTCAGGTCTGGTGTGGCAGTGTTATCCAGTCACAGTATGGCAATATTGATTAGGTCTAGTGTGGCAGTGGTAAATGCAAAGCCTGGAGCTATTACCTACCAATCAACAAATCCTGTGGTGAGAATTCTCTCAGGCAATATGCGGACTGCTCTAATCATTTATTCAATGTGGAAATTTGTTTATGTTTTAAGCAGTTAAAAACCATGAAAAACGCGATTCAGACAATGTTTCTACATGTAGAGAAATGCATGTGGCCAAAACCACTCTCCCCCATGCTCCCCAAGATGGGGAGTCTTCAGGTTTAGTGCCTAGGGTGGCAGCAGCTGTTAATAGGGCCCTGCACACATACCAGCTGTTTACTCACTGTCTGAATACATAAAATGCTGGATTCACAGGTCAGAAAGGTCAGTTCTTATCTAGCAGCTTGGGGAGATAAGATTGCAGGGTGTAATCTGTGTTTTCAGTCCTCCGGGAAAACTCCCTCCTCTCAACCCCTCCCCTCTCCATAGGATAGAATGGACAAGGAAATCTAAATGTTGGAGATGTAGCCAGGAAATGGGAAACATTTCTCACATATGGTGGCACTGTCCAGAAATTCAACCATTCTGGTGCAAAGTGGAGTCAATGATCAACAAAATAAATTGTACAAATATTAAACTCTAATGATAATTATCCAGATAATCATAATATTTACTATAATCATCGGCTGCGCATCGCTATTACACGTAGCGATAGTTATCCGGCGCCCGATAATTTTAGGTCTAAACCTAAAGAAACGATCACGGAACAATAATTGGCCTGATTCGCCCCTTAGTCTCCTCACATTGGCACTAGACTCCCCCTCCAAGCTTTTCACAGTGGTGCACAAAAATGAGTGATATTTGCAGGTTGAAGGAATTCACTAGCTAGACCACCAGCTCTCATTCTACTTTTACCGATATTTGCCAACTTACCTTTAGCTGCTGGGATTAATGTAGAGAATAGTACTTAGTATGACAGAGAGAATACTCAGACTCGCGTATATAAAAAGACTGCCTTCTGCTCAACCAGATCAGAGAGTTCCAGGTTTGGTAGTACGAGCCCCAGCTCTATACAAATGGGTATAGCATAATTCTTGGGACCTCCCAAGATAGCTTTGTGTGACCTGTTAGATACTTCTGTGGTTCTCGACCGGTGACTTGCTGTGATGTTACTGGTGACGCCACTTAGCCAGAGATGTGACACCGGTGCTAGTACAGCACACAAGTGTGATGTTAATACCTTCTTTTTGTTGTGGCTGGTTGTACTCCCCAAAATGGTAGGTGACCTGCCGGGTTGTGATGGGTCCCTTGGGCTCTTAGAACGGTACTCCAAAGTGGCAATTGACCCAATTAGACTATGGGTACTGCCACCCACAGAAAGGGGAAAAATTACCCAAGGTGTGTGGTGAATGTGTATATGTGCTGGTGTCTGAGATGGCTGAGTCCCAGTGATAAGAATAAAACAGATTTACTGTGCAGTCTCTGAATAGTATAAGACACTTTAGCAGCAAATAGATAATCTTGGTTTGTGCTGCAGAGATACTTGCAGAGATAAGAAATAGTAGAGGTAGTTATAGCAGTGCTTAGAGAGTTTAGAGTAGAGTAGAGCAGTGTAGAGGAGAGGAGAGGAGTTTGTCAAGGGGGTCCCAACCCAATGTGTAGAACTGCATAGTAAATATAGTGGATAGACTGGAAAAACTAAGTGTCTCTGGTTGCTTCATACCCATGTGTCTCACCAACTCACTAACTAGACTACACTGTTTAGACTGAACTCGTCCCGGACAAGGGTCCTGGCAGAGCCAGACCCTGGTTTGCCTTCAGCTGGGACATCTGCTTTGTGTGTCCTACTCCCACAAGAATCTGAGTAAGACTGAAGCTACACTTCCTCCCACCAAGTGACTACTTTCTACAGGGATATGTAAGAGATCCTGTGAGTGGTGGAAAGGAATGTGTGCAAAAAAAGAAGGAAAGGCATAGGCCAGAAAGAAAGAGTTTCTCCATTGTACATGATGTAATCTTTAGCCGATCGTGATTTCTCTATATTGCCTCTGTAATTAATAATGAAAATGTTCATTAAAAATTAATTTGAAAATATATATATATATATATACATTTATTTAGAAATTTAATGACTTGTTTAAAGGGAGGCAATCAGCATGATTGTGCTGATATGGTTTCCTGCAGTACAGTATGGATTTACTGTGCACCTCGGATAGCATACCAGAAACAGCTGTAGCAGTAGCTTTATAAGGGTGAAAAAGAAGATTTGTTACGCCCAGGGTCGGCCTAAGGGTAGTTGGCGCCCTGTGCGAAACTTTATTTTGGCGCCCCCACCACCACCACCCCCCACCACCACACACACACACCTCTGTTGATACCGCCTAATAGTGACATAGACTAAATCCCACAGCCTCCCACCCCTCCAGAGACAACCTCCAAAATCAAACCACAAGGTGGGAGGCTGAAGGATTTAGATATGATAGACTAAAACCTACAACGAACGCCACCCCTAAACCCCAGCCCCCCAAACCCCCCGACAGAAGGACTTACCAGCGTAAAGGAGGACAGTTGCCTCCACGGCGGTCCATGGCGTTCCTGATTGGGGCTCCTGCAGACAAATGTACACAGGGGCGTAGCTAATGTCTCATGGGCCCTGGTGCAAAAGGTCAACTTAGCCCCCCCCCTCTCCCCACCAACTCAGGGAAAAAATATTCTCACTGTACATATACTATCATACCAGGAGGTATCTATCCTTTCTGCTGCCTAAGGGTATGTGACAATACGGAACCCCAGCCGGAAAACCCCCTGTGGATTCCACAGCTCGCACCTGCTCGCAGCTGAGAAGCCGCCACCGGGTGCGGGCTGCAGAATCTGCAATGAGTTTTCCGTCAGGATTCTTTAGTGTTCACATACCCAGAGGGCATGTTCACACTGAGCAAATGGGGCGGAACTCCACAGCGTATCTCTCCACTAAGGCGCGCGACCCCTCTCATAGACCGTGTCACACTGAGGCAGGCGGGAGAGATACGCTGCTCAGTGTGAACATACTCAAAGACCAAAAAAGTCGCACAGCATAACATGACAGATGTGTGCAAAACAATGTGGCAACAAGCATTCAGGCATGATGGATATATCTATCATGAGTTGTTAAGATATAAAAACAATTACAGATTGATATATATCTATATATATCACCCAGATATATGCACACACTTGTCACACCTACATGCAAAGTTACACATGTACACTAGGACATACACAGTACAGACGCACCATCCTGAGGGGCTCTGGTATCAAGGTTTGCCCTGTACACCATCTTTAGGAGAGCAGTGAGGGGGCTGGGGGTCTCTGGGTACAGGACAGGACTATGGAGATGTTACTGCTCTGATCCTGCTCTTTCAGGTCTGACTGGCTAAACCTACACAGACTAACAAATACAAGCTGATCCTCCCTCATCCTCTCGTCCCCTGACTCGACCTCTGCAGCCAGACTGATATTATGGAGGCCAGAGCAGCCAGATATGACAGGAGAGAGGAGAGGAGGGAGGGTAACCTCAGACATCCCTGATCTCAGGAGGACAGGGCTGGGGAGCAGCTGGATAACACTCATTACAGCTGCCCTGAACTCCCATCCTCCATCTCACAGTAACACTCCCATCCTCCATCTCACACTAACACTCCCATCCTCCATCCCACAGTAACACTCCCATCTTCCATCTCACACTAACACTCCCATCTTCCATCACACAGTAACACTCCCATCTTCCATCACACAGTAACACTCCCATCTTCCATCTCACACTAACACTCCCATCCTCCATCCCACAGTAACACTCCATTCCTCCATCTCACACTAACACTCCCATCCTCCATCCCACACTAACACTCCCATCTTCCATCACACACTAACACTTCCATCTTCCATCACACAGTAACACTCCCATCTTCCATCTCACACTAACACGCCCATCTTCCATCACACAGTAACACTCCCATCTTCCATCACACAGTAACACTCCCATCCTCCATCTCACAGTAACACTTCCATCTTCCATCTCACAGTAACACTCCCATCTTCCATCACACAGTAACACTCCCATCTTCCATCTCACACTAACACTCCCATCTTCCATCACACAGTAACACTCCCATCTTCCATCACACAGTAACACTCCCATCCTCCATCTCACAGTAACACTTCCATCTTCCATCTCACAGTAACACTCCCATCTTCCATCACACACTAACACTCCCATCCTCCATCTCACAGTAACACTCTCATCCTCCATCTCACAGTAACACTCTCATCCTCCATCACACAGTAACACTCCCATCTTCCATCTCACACTAACACTCCCATCCTCCATCTCACAGTAACACTCCCACCCTCCATCTCACAGAAACACTCCCATCCTCCATCTCACAATAACACAGATCAGTCACAATCCACTCACCTGCCTCCCTGCTTGCTCAGACTGCCGCCCCCTGCAGGCCAGGAGGAGCACAGACTGAGACAAAGCTCTTACCCCCCACCTCCCCTCACCTGTGGTGCCTCCCTGGGCACAACCAACCTCCTGCTGCTGTAACTGTATGGCCTGGGGGAGGCGCTTGGGCCCTGCAGAGCGTTCTGGGGAGATCATTACACAGTGAGGTGGTAAAGGGACCTTGCCGACCCCCCGGCTGACAGACAGCACATCTAACTTAAGAAGCACATCTAACTTAGAGATTCCTATTTCTAAGTTAGATGTGCAGCTGTCAGTCTGCTAGAGCACCCCCTAGCTGGCCAGGAGTGATGCGCCCTGTGCAATTGCACAGGTCGCACACCCCAAAGGCCGGCCCTGGTTGTGCCGTTCGAGGCAGGGAGAGAGGCGGCAACTAGCGATCTTGGTGGGGAGCCCCCGTGACTAGTCACAGCTCTCTTTCTGTCAGTGCAGGGATGATTGACAGGCAGGGCCGGCCTTAGGGTAGATGGCGCCCTGTGCGAAACCGTCTTCTGGCGCACCCCCCCCCCCCCCCCCCCCCCCCCCAGGACACCATAATAAAAAAATAAAAAAAAAATATATACACACACACACACATACACACACAGGGACGGAGCTGCTGCTGTCCCTGTGGCTGTGCTGTTTCTGCAACAAAGTAGCTGTCCTTTCCAATTTTAGACAACCCTATTAAAGGAGTTATCCAGGATTAAAAAAAACATGGCTACTATCTTTCATAAACTGCTCCTTCCCAGTCCTCAGGTTGTGTGTGGTATTACAACCCAGTTCCATTGGTGTGAATAGAGACAAACTGTAATACCACATACAACTAAAAAATAATAATACATTAACATACGACAATACTCAATACTAGACTCACAGGGGCGTTTTCTCTGTATGAATGGCAGGTGATGTTTTTGCAGGCCCTTTTTCTTTTCTTCTTGTTTAGACCATCATGGAGACTTTTCCTGGTGACACCTCGACTCCGCAGAATCTGCCAGAGAAACATATTAGGCTCCTCTCTAATGCAGCACCATCCTCATCGCCATACAAATCCTCATCTGTATCACTTCACACAGTAACAGAGACCACTCTGTGCTCCCATATAAGCAGTGTGTCCAATACATGCCCCCAAATAGTAGTCGTCCCCCTCTGTGCCTCCATATAAGCAGTATGCCCAATACATGCCCCCAAATAGTAGTCGCCCCCCTCTGTGCCTCCATATAAGCAGTATGCCCAATACATGCCCCCAAATAGTAGTCAGGCTGAGCTGTGCCCCCATATAAGCAGTATGCCCAATACATGCCTCCAAATAGTAGTCAGGCCCCCTCTGTACCCCCATATAAGCAGTGTGTCCAATACATGCCTCCAAATAGTAGTCAGGCAGCCCTGTGCCCCCATATAAGCAGTATGCCCAATACATGCCTCCAAATATATGGGGGCACAGTGCAGCCTGACTACTATTTGGAGGCATGTATTGGGCATACTGCTTATATGGGGGCACAGGGCTGCCTGACTACTATTTGGAGGCATGTATTGGACACACTGCTTATATGGGGGTACAGAGGGGGCCTGACTACTATTTGGAGGCATGTATTGGGCATACTGCTTATATGGGGGCACAGCTCAGCCTGACTACTATTTGGGGGCATGTATTGGGCATACTGCTTATATGGAGGCACAGAGGGGGGCGACTACTATTTGGGGGCATGTATTGGGCATACTGCTTATATGGGGGCACAGTGCAGCCTGACTACTAAGCAGTATGTCCAATACATGCCTCCAAATAGTAGTCAGGCTGCTCTGTGCCCCCATATAAGCAGTATGCCCAATACATGCCCCCTAAATAGTAGTCAGGCTGCTCTGTGCCCCCATATAAGCAGTATGCCCAATACATGCCACCAAACAGTAGTCAGGCCCCCTCTGTGCCCCCATAGAATGCACAAGCGCACTTATTTGTCACTTGAGCACCAGAATGTCAGAGAAAGAGCGATCTCCTGAGATAGATCATAGAGAGAGGGAATTGGCAGTATCGGAGAAGGAAAGAAGGGCAGGGAAAAGATGGAAATAAGAGGAAATTTGGGGAAAGATGTAAAATGGCGGTTAGCCATTACAAACAATAGGAGAGAGATGAGAGAAGGGGGAAGAGGCTGGTGGGCAGGGCTGCTGTACAGATAGGAGATGGGGGTAGCTGTAGATAGGTAGGTGTAGGTAGATAGTTATAGGTAGGTAGCTGTAGGTAGTTGTAGGTAGCTGTAGGTAGTTAAAGGTAGCTGTAAGAAGATAGCTGTAGGTAGCTGTAGGAAGGTAGTTATAGGTAGCTGTAGGTAGGTAGTTATCGGTAGCTGTAGGTAGATAGTTATAGATAGGTAGTTGTGGGTATCTGCGGGTAGGTAGTTATCTGTAGCTGTAGGTAGATAGTTATAGATAGTGAGCTGTAGGTAGTTGTGGGTATCTGCAGGTAGGTAGTTATAAGTAGCTGTAGGTAGATAGTTATAGGTAGGTAGTTGTAGGTAGTTAGTTATAGGTAGTTGTTGGTAGGTAGTTAGTTATAGGTAGTTGTTGGTAGGTAGTTGTAGGTAGTTAGTTATAGGTAGTTGTAGGTAGGTAGTTATAGGTAGTTGTGGGTAGCTGTAGTTAGTTATAGGTAACTGTAGGTAGGTACTTGTGGGTAGCTGTAGGTAGGTAGTTGCCACCCCATCCCCTCCCCTCCCCATATAGGCACTAACAAACACACATACAAAAAAAAACAGACACTTTAACTCACCTGGCTCCCCGCCGCGCGTCTCCTCTCCTCAGCTCGGCGGGCGTTTCTCCAGTGACGTCACTCATCTGTCGGGACGCACGAGACGTTGGCGATCAGCCATAGAGGCGCCCGGGCAGAGAGGCATCTCTGTTTACTTATCTGGTGAAAAAGGAATGGTACGCTGTATGTCTGCAGGAGCGCCGTTAGAAACCACTGTATGAGCAGGGTGCCGGGCGGCCAGCAGGGCGAGCGATCAGGGCCGACAGACATACACAACATGCATTATGTGACAGTGTCGTGCTGTGCATGTCTGTCCGCCCCGATCGCTCCACCAGCTGGCCGCCCGGCACCCTGCTCATACAGTGGTTTCTAACAGCGCTCCTGCAGACATACAGTGATCTTTTCTACACCAAAGATAGGTATGCAGAGCTGCCTCTCTGCCCGGGCGCCTCTATGGCTGATTGCTCTGCGCCTTCCTCCTCCTATAGTGTTCCGGCGCTCCTGCAGACAGAGACAGCACACATTTCTATAGATAAATGTGCAGCTGTCACTGTCTGCCAGAGCGCCCCCCAGCTGGACGGGAGTGATGCGCCCTGTGCAACCGCACAGGTTGCACACCCCAAAGGCCGGCCCTGTTGACAGGCAGAGAGACCTGTTAGTGGCCTCTCTGCCTGTCTATCATCCCGCACTGTGCACTGGCAGAGAGCCATGACTAGTCGCGGGCAGCTTCCCGCCCAGATGACTATCTGCCAGGGCTCAGGAGCGGAGACCTCTCCATACACTGATGGGGGGTGGGAGGGGTGGTTGCTATGTGGCAGTCATTTAACCCTTTTATTGTCAGAATGTAACACAATGACAGGTGTAGCACCTGTCAAATGTCCAATTGGCACTCCTGTATCGTGATTCACAAGTTAAGAGGTCTATATTCTTCTGGTTCAGGGGAACTCTATTAGCAGAGCACTGATCTCACGGATCTATGCAGTGATGTACCATAACATCAGATCCAACGTCTAGCCTAATACTCTAATAACTTTTCAGCATTCACGTTTTCTCACTGTAATGTGATTGTCCAAAATAAAACATAAAACAGACTGATTCCTATAATGTGATAGGTGAGTTTTAACATTGTTCATTTGTTTATGAAGATTTAGCCTTGATGCTTGCGAAATGGAAAGTGATCTAGAAAGGGAACTGGAAGCAACCACCAGCATCACAGCTAAAGAGAATCTTCCATTATCTCGATCATGGGCCACAAAAGCAAACTTAAGAATAGAGCCTGACATTGGGAAACATGGTCTCATAAGTGCCGATACAGAAGACAAGGTACTGATCTTTCTGTTATAATACCAGATTCCTGTTTCAGAATTATGTATTCTCCCACCCACTGTAATAAAATGTTTTTAAAAAAATGACTTTCGGAGGCTGTCCAAGAGACCCAAGAGCAGAGCTATGGGGCACAGGGACGGGTAAGTATAATTTCTTTATTATGTTCACTATGTTTATTTATTTTATTTTTTATGGGAGTTTCTCTTTAACCTGTGTCTTGTCTGCTTACAGTCTATTACATTTTATATCTATGACAGTTCAGATATCTCTCTAAGATATCCCCTCTTCATTTATATTTATGTCTTATTTCTAACTTTCGGAGGATGAAGAATCTGGTAAGAGACTGCGCTCAAAATCTATGCCTTCCACACTAGACAAGATCTCAGCCCCACGCATCTCACGCAGTCTGGAGTCATCATGTCCTGTCATTGAAGGTGAGTGTGGCAGTTATCATTTTTAACTGTAAACCTAAGTATATGACATCAAAGGGAACTGGTCATGTTGTTTATGGTTTTCTGTCAACTGCTCCCATGTCTTGTAGTTTCCAGGTAAAGCTTTCTGGCGCTGTTCCTAGCATTCTGTGTCTGGGCAGCCTTTTCAAATATAGGTCTTTAAACTGAATTTACCATTAGGCCCAGGCTGAAGCACTGGAGGCGGACCGACCCACCCTCAGAGGGAGGTAACCCCCACTCCTCTATGATATTGATTTTAATAGAGCTGCTTCATACAGGGGCAGGGGTTTCCCTCACTGGGGGTGGATCGGCCTACCTTTAGTGCTTCAGCCTAGCCTGATGGTTCATTCCCTTTAATCCTTACTCCCAGTGCCCGGTAAGCAGACATGGGGCGATGCCACAGTTTCATGTAGTCACGCTGCCTCTGCCTGCCTTCTGGCCACTCATGCTTAATTGACTGTGCCCAGCAGCTACAAGTCACTTCAGAGCAGTTCACAGAGCACCAGCTCCACGTTTTCTTATGTTGAGGCCTTGTGTTAAAATCACATTACAGTACTACCAATGGAATAACAATCAAATGGTGTAAAATAGCAACTTGTGTAAATTGCCCATAGTGTGGTGTACCCCCGGGGAGTTGTGTCGGAGGATTGGTCGGTCACTTGTTAGATGGCCGAGATACAGCGGGACCATATGATGTTATCTTGTGACGCCATTGCCAGTGGGGCACACAAATGTGGTGGCACACCTGCTTTTATTTTGGAAGGCCAGTTGTACCCTTTTCCCCTGTGGACAGTGTCCTGCCGGGCTGCTACGGGGTCCCTTGGGATAGTGTAATCATGAGTGGTGTAGTGACCCTCCCGGACTATCGGAACTGCCACCCACAGAAAGGGGAAATGTCCAAAGGTTGCATTGTGTACTGTGTCGGTGTGGGATGAAGAATCACGGAGGCTCTTTATCATAAATAAGTTTGGTTTTACTTGAAAGGTACTTGTGTGCAGCAAGACATACAGCTGTGCATTGACAAGATAAGTTACACTTGACAGTTCCCTTGATAAAGCACTTAATAAGGCACTTGATAATACGATAACCAAATCTGCGACAGGAATAGAGTACAGTCGTGCTGACTGAGTAGCGTGTTGAGAGATACAAAGAAGCAGAGTAGCAGACAGGAGGATGTCATGAGAGTCCCAACGCAAGTAGTACTGTGCTCTGCCGGGATGTTGGAGGATGAGGTAGAAGAATACTTAGGAGAAGGAGAGAATACTTGTGCCTGTGTATTGACTTGTTAGTCTTCACACGACCTTATTCCCACTAGATTTGGGGGACCCGTCCTAGAGGGTGACACAAGGCTCAGACCTTGTTACCTAGTATGAGCAGAATGCTGAGGGTTCCCTGCTGACAACCGCGCTGCGAGATAGAGTTCCTAGGCTTATCAACGTTGCTCTATCCACGTTGCTCTATCCTAGCTTACTGCTGTCTGTTGATACTATCCTGCTCAGTGACTCTCCTAGTCCATGGCGTGGGTTGAGGTTGTCTCTAACTTGTCCTCTCTTGAAAGAGTTTAACACTGCATAGTGTGGTGTAGCGTTACTGAGAATAAACTGTTAGCTGTGTGCTGTCTGATGTCCTACCAATACGGGGTTCTGACTAAGACTGGACCTTAAGGGTACGGGGACTTGGCAGAGGGCCAGGGCCCAGAGAGGACCACTGTAGAGAGCTGTCTAGCTTGCATCCTTACTCTACAATGTCCAACACGAAAGAACCATGCCCTTCCTCCACCCATGTGACTTCCTTCCTCAACATATCTAAAAGGCGCTGTGAGTGGGTGAAGAGTGCAAACAGAAGAAGTAAAGAGAGAGGTCATAGGAGAGAAGAAGAAGAACAAATTGCTATTGGTTCACAGATCTATGTGACATACAAATAAACAATAACCCTTTACACACTTCAGCTGTGCAGCATCTGAATACACATATCTAATACAGCGACATCCAGTGGCGAAACTTTATCACTTCCTTCATTACTACTTACACAATAAGTACAGGCTTTTCTAAAGGGTGTAACCAATAGTAACAACTGTGGTAGGACATCACAATAGCAATCCAATCCATTCCTTTTACACACCATGATGTGTCAGTTGCAGGAGCCACAAACAATCACCAATCAGCAAGATGAGCGCTTGTTTGCAGTGCCTTCACAAGGCACAACTAATCAAGGGACCAGGGCTGCACAAATGATCCTTGTATCATTCATGCAGCCTGGAAAACTGACAGCACATATATGTATATAGGATATACTGTCCACATAGGGTGTACTTGTCACAGTGGCCAGGAGTGGCGTTACCTACCCCCAGACACACAGGCACTTGTAAGGGTAGCACAAGGTGTGGGTGCAGGTACGATGGAGAAATGAGAGTCCAGCACTTAACCCCTTAACGACACAGGGCATATATTTACGCCCTGCGGTCGCCTCGGGGACTTCAGAGGGGGGCCGCGCGGCGACCCCGCTCTGAACCGCCGGGGTTCTGGGTGCGGCATGTAGCCCAGGACCACGGCTATTAGCTGGCACGGTCCAAACGTTGTGCCCGCTAATCAGCATTTTAAATGCAGCTGTCAGAAGTTGCGGGCTGTCCACGTCCCTGGTGTCTAGTGGGGTGGATCGCCCACCCCCCCCCCCCCCGGGACGTTGCCCCGGAGGAGCGATCCACACATGCATTACTTCCGGGTATCTGCGCCGTAATGGCGCTGATCCCGGCTCGGCACTCAATTGCTTTCGATCTATGCTGTATAACTATACTATGTGTTAAAAAAAAAAAGTGTTATTATTAATAAGAAGCCCCCTCCCCTAATAAAAGTGTGAATCACCCCCCTTTTCCCATGTTATAAATAAAAAAATAAATAAACAAACATGTTTGATATCGCTGCGTGCGTAATCGCCCAAAATATTAATTTATCATATTCCCGATCTCGCACTGTAAACGGCGTAAGCGCAAAAAAATCCCAAAGTGCCAAATTGCGCATTTTTGGTCGCATCAAATCCAAAAATTGTAATAAAAAGTGATCAAAAAGTTGCATATGTGCAATCGACATATAGATAGAAAGAACAAATCATGGCGCAAAAAATTACACATGAGACAGCCCAATAGACCAAAGGATAAAGGCGCTATAAGCCTGGGAATAGAGTGATTTTAAGGAACAAATATTTGTGATCAATGGTTTGAATTTTTTTACAAGCCATCAGATAAAAATTAAAGTTATACATGTTACATATCGTTGTAATCGTAACTACTTGAGAAACATATAAAACAAGTCAGTTTTACCCCAGAGCGAATGGCGTAAAAACAAATACCCCCCAAATAAAAGAAATTTCACCACCCTTGAATTTTGTTTTGGTTTTGCAGTGTACTTTATGAAAAAATTAAGCCTCTCATTGCAAAGTAGAATTAGTGGCGCAAAATATAAGGGCTCATATGGATTTCTAGGTGAAAAACTGCAAGTGCTATGGCCTTTTAAGCACAAGGAGGGAAAAAATGAAAGTGCAAAAATGCATATTGGCTCTATCCTTAAGGGGTTAAACAGAAGGTGACTTTTACTTAGGAACTTCAGTGCAATACCAGTTAGAGTGGTAAACAGCTTGCTAGGTGAAAGTACCAGTGAAAGTTCCAGTGGTGCTTGAGGTACTGACTTAGATAAACAGGTAAGTGCAGCTTGTCTTTGGAGAGGTGCAGGGGCTACCTTGGGGACCTTGCTTAATTAGAAGTGTACTCTGCCAGGATAGTGACTTATTGTTTCTGTAGAGATACTCGTACTCACGGTTAGAAGAGAAAGAACTAAGTAGAAGACCGCCTTTTGCCAAACCATCCCAGAGACTGTCAGGGTCAGTAGCACAAGTCCCAGGCTTAAACAACTGGGTGAAGTAGTAGTAGTAGGATGCTTCAGCTTAGGCCCTTTGTCCTACTGAGGATCAATCACTTGACTTTACGGATTGTCCAAATGGTTAAGAAGGATCCCAGGCATAGGCAAGATTGACCTATGTGACAGTTACCCCACCTTTGGGTTTAACAGTGCGTCTTTCCTTGTAAAGTCTCTCTGAGTAAAAACTGTAGCTATTTCTCAGTCTTACTCCAACTCCACTGCTGAGGTGGTGTCCCACCATGGATGTTGCTATTGGTTACACCCTTCCCAAAAGCCTGTACTTTTTGTATGTAAGTGGTGCTGTAGTAGTGTTAAAGTTTCACCACAAGATGTCGCTATTGTAAGTATATGTACTTAGTTGATGCACAGCTGTAGAACTAAAAGGATTATTGTTTGTTTGTATGTCACATGGATCTGTAGACCAATGAGCGTGTTTTCTTCTGTCCTATCATTTTTCTCTTTTCTTCTCACATATGCACTCTTCACTCATTCACAGCACACCTTACATGGGCTGTAGATAGAAAGTCACAATGGTTGAGGAAGTGTAGAGGTCTTTTGTTGCTAGACTCTGTAGAGACAAGATGCAGCTAACCTTTTCTTCTCAAGTAACTCCACTCAGCACTATGCAGTGTTAAACCCTTCACTAGAGAGGACCAGTCAGAGATCATCTCAACCCGCGCCGTGGACAAGGAGAGTCACAGTATCTGCAGGACAGTATCCACAAAACAAGGCTAGGAACTGATCCAGATAGAGCAAAGTTGCTAGAAGCCTATGAACCCTCAGCATTCCGCTTATCCCAGGTAAGAAGGTCTGGGGCTTGTGTCACCCACTAAGACGGGTCCCCTGACACTGGTAGGGCAATAGGTGGTGCGAAGACCCAAGAGTCAAAACAAGTATTCTCTCTCTCTTCTCAAGTATTCTTCTACCTCTTCCTCAAACATCCCGGCAGAGCACAGTACTAATTGAGTTGGGAGTCTCACGTCATCCTCCTCACTACTCTTCTGATTCTCTACTCTCAGCACGCAACTCAGTCCACGCGACTGTACTACTCCCTCTCCGCTCACTACAGATCTGGTTCCAAACTTATCAAGTGTCTTATTAAGTATAAAGTATTGTTTCAAGGCAAAGCTGTATGACCTGTTGCACACAAGTATTCTCCAAGTAAAGCAGATCTTATTTATGATAAAGAGACTCTTGATTCCTTGGGTCTTCTCCCCTTTATGTAAGTGGCAGTGGCAATAGTACGGGTGGGTTATCATTCCACTCTTAACCACCGTGATAACAGCCCAAGGGACCCCACAACCTGGCAGGTCACTGTCCACAGGGGAAGAAGGTGCAACCAGCCCTCTAAACTAAAAGCAGGTGTGCGATCATACCTGTGTGCTTAACCGGCACTGGCATCATGACATAACATCATTGGGCTCGGCGGTATCTCGGCCAACCACCATAGAACTGCCGTCACACCTGCCGTCACCTGGCAAGTGACCAGCCATTTAGCCTCCACACCAGGGGTGTACCACCGTAGCACCCCCACAGAAGTGGCACTACAAACAGGATTTCAACCTTGTTGTTGCCTATAGCTGCTACGGTGGCTATAGTGAGTGATTTACTGTGCACAGATTGCCAAGAGCTGTGTGCTCTTTATTGCAGAAGCAAGTTGTAAACTGTTAGCCACCAAAACCTCTATTGCCCTGAAGATAAGTACTCCAAAGAGGAGAGTCGCCCTGACTGTACATGTAAAAGTGGGGGAGCCATCTTTATTGCTTCTGAACTGTATCCTGTATTTACTAAGTGCTCAACAACCTTCAAAGAGCCTGCCAACAAAACCGTGGGAAAACTACACCAAAGCACGGGAAGATTCTCCAGAAAACACGCCAAAAGTCCCCTGGTGGAACAAAGGAGTACAACATTGTCTCCGGGAGGACCCCTGATTATGAGAAACCTCCTTGTCTGCACTTCCGGCGCGGCCATGATGGAGAAGGCCGACGCCCATGTATGTCCCCTGCGCTTCACCGAAAGTGATGACTCTGCCCTCAGTTGCCACAAGATGGTGAGCGGAGAGCAACAAGTCATGGACACTGCAACAAACGCAATTTCTGAAATTGTGGGAGCCCTGGCCCGCTGGCACATACTGCAGTCCCAATCCCGGCCACCACCGGTCCGGCACTGCCGCTGAGACCTCTGGCTACCCAAAAGGCCCCCTGGGAGGAGTCCCAAGGAGGAGAGAGCAGTTTTTTCGGGATCCAGGACCCCGATCAAGACAGTGACGCCTACTTCCGACTTCACTATTATTGACGAGGAAAAGTATGCGGCGGAGGCCGCATTCGATGATGATGACTGCGTGGGATTTCCCAGCGCCACCGCCGATTCCGAGATTCCGGCCCCAGCAGAGCTGCTTGGGCGCAACACTTCCGAGGTGGGACCACCTCCACTACCGCAGAGAGTCCGCAGAAGCAGGACCCCGCAGTCCTGGACATTCTAAGAGACATTGTCACGGCTAAGCAGCCCCCAGCCCCCTGTTCTGTCATCAGAACAGAGCAAAGCACAGAACAAGACAGCACTGACGATGACAACTCCACCACAGCCAAGTGACACGGCTACCCGGCGGGTAACCGCATTAGAGCTGGAGCAAGAGTTCATAAGACAAGAAGACCAGCCGCGCCCAGGTGAGAAACCCTTAGAGAGGTGGAGAGCCACAGTCATTTCCTTTGATAAAGAGAGAGGATTCGGGGTCATCCAAGACACCTATATGGGCAAGCATGTCCGTGTAAGCCGTAGAGCAGTCAAGAGATCCTACATTTCACGACCAGACACAACCCTAAAGAAGGGGAGATCATTGATTACACCCCTTACACCTTTGAACAAGAAAGATGGGCAGCAGCTGTCACCAGACCCCAGCATTACATCCAGGAGCTGTTTAATCCCACTGCATTACAGGACTTGGGAAGCTTACCCTAGGCAAAAAGCTATGGAAGCGCAGATTGTTGTGGCTACCACCAGTGGTTCTAAAGCTACACCAGTCAGGGGCGTAACTAAAAATGGCTGGGCCCCATAGCAAATTTTTGAACTGGCCCCCTGCACTGAATGTCCAACTCTTTAAGGGACATTTATCAAAATGTGCCCCAGGTGTGCGCCATGGAAAAGGGGTGGATTCACCCTTTTTCTGTGGTGCACGCCAGCTGTATCCCCCACTTGCCTGATGGACAGGCCGTAGGGGGCATGGTAAGGTGGGGCGGAAGCTTGTCGTAAATGGTCGCAAGAAATCAACAAATGCTCCTGAGTGCAAAACTCAGGACCGGCGGACTTATTAGTCTCCCGCCTGTCCTGACTCTAATGAAGTGAATGAGTGGGATCTGATTGACAGCCAGAAAAAGATGTACGCTGCCATGCCCTCCCCCGGCTGTATCTTGGGATCGGATCTCAGCAGTGAGACCATCAGTGCAATCACCACGAGCTCCTGCTCTGAAGAATGTTTCAGTATTTGCCTTTATCCTTTATCCACCCCTTGACAGGCAGATGCCGAAATGTGCGCTGAGGCAGGGGTGTGTGGGTACCCAGGGCATATGGGTATATATCACTGAGACATCATCCATCTGTCCTTGTATTTTTTCACATGCTCAATCGTTTGCATAGTGCACTGGTCTATTTATTCACACTTTGGAATTACATGTAAATACATTCTATACTCTATTACACAATTATTTAACTAAAAATTAAAGCCTAGAATCAATAGCAGCTGCTGCAGAACAGAACCAGGCCTGATGTGGTAGGCCCCGCAGCAGCCGATATGGCTGCGACGGCGGTAGTTCAGCCCCTGATACTCTAGTTACTTAGATTCCTAGCTTTCTTAATGGTCTGAGAAACCTTGTGAGGGATTGTTTCTGGGAATCCAGAAAACAGCAACCCTGGCAGGGAGTTCTCTTGGACTTCTCATAGTTTATCTCACATCCTAGTTTCTGAAAGCTTTCCACCTCTACCTTCTGACAGAGGTACCACTCTGATTTGGCTATCAAGAGGATATTGTCTGGAATATGGAATAATGATCATGTTAGCCATCAGATGAACAATAACCTTTGTGAAGGCTCTTTAGGCTTATGATCTGATGAACAGGAGAGCCTGAAACTGGAGATGGAGAACTTCCCTCTCCTCTGGTGGAAGTGGGATGAGAACCTTCTATGTCTAATACCATTTGCTGTTCTGAATCTGCAGGAAGTAATAAAACTATGACCTGGAGGAGACAGAAGATTTGTGCTTAGAATGGAGATGCTGACGGGCATATTTTTTCCGCGGGTGATAACCAACCTCCCACCACGACCTTGGCATTATTAGGAGTTTTTTTTTTTTTTAAGCTGAGTCAGCCTTGGAAATAAAATATCCTCTATTATTCCTAGTTCCTCACTAATCGTTCTTATTGCCCGTCTCTCCCTTAGGTTTTTTTTCTACTCCTAGAGCTGAAAGACTTTTGAGATTTCTGTAGGATTGGAGGCAACTCCTTCTTTTCTTAGACAGGATCAACAGAAGAGCCAGAGGAATTGCCTTTTACAATGGATGGCACACAGTTTTGCATTTAGACAGAACATCTCCTTTCCAGTCTTTTAATCAAAGTGTTCTGTGGACACTAGGTTGCTGACCTAGCTGGTAGTCATAAGGTGTCAGCAAAAGCATCACATATAAAGCTGTCCGCGCCGGAGAGAAGAATAGTAAAGGTTCTCTGGATGTCCTTCCTTAACATGATTTTCTAATTGGTCTAGCCATAAATTAAATGGGTTTTCCAGGCACAGGATAATTCATCAGTACCGGATCGTCAGGGTGATAAAACTAAGCACCCATGCCAATCAGCTGTTCGGTGTCGTTCTACACAATGAATGCAGATTATCTCCATTTATTGTGTAGTGTTGGCCATGTGTAACTACAGAACAGTTCCATTTCAAGTGAATAGGATGGTGCATAGTTCATCAGTACATTTTGCCTGGAAAACCCCTTCAATTGACCTAGTGACTGATGCATCACATGCGTACCATCCATGATAGTGGTGGATGCTAAATATTATAAATGCATACGAATATGGGTTTTTTAAGTTGCCATTCACAAGGCTACTTATAGTGCAGTGTGCTGGGTAACATCCAAACTGGTCATGCTCATACAAATAAATAGGAATGATTAAGAACACCCAACTAATTACTGACACCACATTCCCCCAACTTCACAAGGCCAAAAATGATACATATGATATATTAGTTGATATTTTGGACATAACACTTGTCAAGGTCCCTTATTGTCTTTTATGTACTTACACTAAAATAAAAATCAGTTCACTGAAAAGGAAATTGTATATGCATATTTTGGCCTTTTTTGGCAGTGTCCCTGCTTGCCAGGGATCCGGGGTCCAATATGCCTGGCAGGAGGGCAATGGTGTATGAGTTTTTGAGTTACTATATAATGCTAAAGAAAGCCTTTAGCAAGTTCAGAGCTCAGCCTAGTTGGGTAAGACAGATCCAATTTTATATATTCTCCTGAATGCAAATCCAAGAACAGGTCATGGACAGTTAAAAGACCTTTACAAGGGGCGTTTATTGGCTGAAAGATCCCATTATTGTACTGTGTTAAACAGCCAGCAATAAGCTGACGAATGAGCAAACACTCATTTATAGGATGACTGGCCCAATAATCATTGTCAGTTTGGCAGCACATCTCACATTTGTGCAAACAGGAAATGTGCGACCAAGAGTGATACAAGTGTAAGGCTATATTCATACTGCTGTTGTTTGGCGCTAAAAAACAACGTCTGCTTTTGCATTGAAAATTGCATTGGAATAAATGCATGGAAATAATTGACATGTGAGTTATTTCAATGGCTGTTGCAAACAACGGCTGCTGTTCAATACATTGTGTGTGAACCAACGGCTGCTGTTTGCATTGCCTTCAATGCAACACATTTCGCTATGAAAAGGATGGCTGTTATAATTGAAAACAATGGCCATTATTGACATAAAATGTACATTGTGTAAACATAGCCTAAGGCATGATGCAATAACCCTTCACATGGCCCAGTCCACACAATTATTAAGCTGTGTAAAAGCTCCTTAAGAAAAGCACACATCTGCTAGATTATCACTTGTATTGGACATGGGTCAATTTTTCTGAAAACGGTGGTAAATTTGGGGAAATACCCAGTAGCTTCATATGTGCAGCTCTTGTGAGATATATATATATATATATATATATATATATATATATATGTATATATATAGACAGTGGTGCATAATTCGTTCCGGGACCATGCTTGTAATCCAAATCCACTGTTACACCAAAGCAAATTTTCCCATAAGAAATCATAGAAATGCAGACAATTGGTTTCACACCCCAAAATTAATGATTTATTATTCTGAATAACATGTAAAACTAATGAAACAAACATTCAGAAACAGCAGAATATTTGATATTATAAGTTACTGTACAGTTATAGAGAGGATGGGAAACACAAGGGCGGACAGAGACTGCAGGGAGCATTAAGGAATGAGCAGGGCAGAGGGGAGAGAGGGGTTACAGCTATGGAGAGATTACCTCCACAGTCCTGTCCCCTGATGCAAGCCCCAGCCTGAAGTGGATCTGCTATGATTTGGAAGGTGAGGGAGACTTCCTGGGTCAGAGTACAGGGCTGCAGACCCCGCTATGCAGGCCATGCCCCTCCTCCACTCGAGCTTCCACCCAGTACAGGGAGCTCTTAAACCAAAGGAGCTCTTAAACCAAAGCAATGCTCTTAAACAAAGTCACAATTTTGAAAAACTGTGAGCTCTTAAACCAAGTTACTCTTAAACCAAGGTAACACTGTGTTTATATTGGTGGTACCTTGGTTTAAGGGCGCCTTCATACCTACCGACTCGCAGTGTAAATCTCGCGGTCTGAAAGACTGCTGCAAGTATATAATTTTGCTGCCCCCTTAACCCCTTCTGCTCCCGCTACGCTTTGTATAAACATTACCTCTTCTCGCTGCACAGGGTCCCGGCGTCCTGCTCTCCCGGCCAACCAATCAGTGTGTTGCCCGGCCGCAACCACTGATTGGCTGGGCGGGAGAGCAGGACACCGGGACCCTGTGCAGGAGACAGGTAACGTATATACAGACACAGCGGAGCGGGAGCAAAAGGGGTTAAGGGGGCAGCAGAATTACATACTCACAGCGGTCTTTCATACCGCTGCGAGCATGTAGTGACAGGGAACTGCCAGGACCTGCCAGAATCACAGCGAGATTTACACTGCGAGTCGGTA
This sequence comes from Dendropsophus ebraccatus, assembly GCF_027789765.1. NCBI lineage: Eukaryota > Metazoa > Chordata > Amphibia > Anura > Hylidae > Dendropsophus > Dendropsophus ebraccatus. Next base: position 96,997,760 of record NC_091460.1, on the reverse strand, counting down.
GGTGTGAAGGCACCCTAAGAGTAATTTGGATTAAGAGTGTTTTGGTTTAAGAGCTCTCAGTTTTTTTAAAATTGTGACTTGGTTTAAGAGCTCCCTGAACTAAGTGGAAGGGGGAGCTGAGGAGGGGCATGGTCAGCATAGCGGGGTCTACAGCACTGTACTCTGACCCAGGAAGTCTCCCTCACCTTCCAAATCATAGCAGATCCACTTTAGGCTGGGGTTTACATCAGGGTACAGGACTGTGGAGGTAATCTCTTCCTAGCTGTAACCCCTTTCTACCCAGACAGAGTGTGCTGCTATACTGTGCTCACCCTATACCCTGCTCATTTCTTCATACTCCCTGCAGTCTCTGTCAGCCTTTGTGTTTCCAATACTCGCCATTATGGGGATCTGCACTTCCATCCTGTATCTACAAACTGCTGCTGTTTTTTCAGGTTTATGCACTTACTATAGATTATACTCCCCATGCTGATTGCTATGATGTACAGAAACTTACAATATGACATATCCAGCTGTTTCTAAATCTTTGTTTTGCTTGTTTTACATGTTATTCAGACTGCTTTTAATCCAAGATCTGTCCTGGCGTGTGTTCGGCAGGTGATGCAGGTATTGTCCTAAAAAACAACTTTTAAACTTGCAGCCCCTTGCCAAACAGGAGTATCTGTGCCCTAACTTTGCACCACCCCTCCATCCCTCCTTCCCACCCTCTTCATCATTAAGAATGCCATTGAAACATGTACTCCTGTCTGAACATTGCCCATGTGATTTACGATCCAGCCCATGTTCAGTATTCACAGCGCTGACGAATAGGAGGCAATCTGCCTAGAGCATTGCTAAAGATGAGGAGGGTGGGGAGGAGGGAAAGAGAGGTGGTGCCAGCCTAATGCATACACAAACTAGGCCACGCCCATTTGGCACAGGGCTGCCAGTTTAAAAGTTGTTTTTTAGGACAATGACTGCACCACCTAACGAACGGACTACAGGACAGAGCTTGGATTAAAAGCAGCTATCTGAAGGTACAAGCGGTTTGGGGGGGTCAGATTGTGGGTACAGAGTCGCTTTAAGAGTGGATTTGGATTACAAGCACTGTCCAGGAACGAATTATGCTCGTAATCCAAGGCACCACTGTATATATTTCACCCAGTAGATTGTAAGCCCTTGCAGGCAGGGTCCTCTCTCCCCAAGTACCAGTCAATCATTGACTTTACTGATTTTATTCTGTAAATGTTCTGCATGTGACCCTTATACAGTATGTATAGCGCTCTGGAATCAAGAATGATTTAAAAATAAATAAATAATAATAATAAGAAGAGCATTATAACAGGTACAGTTCAAATAATGTATACATATGGGACTATAAATATGAGATTATATGTAAACCATAAAATGGTGTTCAGAGAGGCAAACAAACAACAAATAATAAAACATGAATATGCAGACATAAAAACAGAATAAAAATGAACTATTCCGAAAACATGTCATTGTACGCTTATTTTCTGTTGTTAATACCAGTTCAACAAAATGAATAATCCCATATGAAAATCTAATTCTATATATTTCTCATCTAGTAATCCAACCACCTCCCATGGAAGTCATTGAGAAGGACCATGTGGAACCAACCCATGTGTATGTAAATTAAGCAACATTTTCTTATTTTGTGTAGTGTTGTATTAACATGATTTTGAAACTTAAAGAGAACCAATCATGGACGAAAATAAAAAAAAAAATTTCCGATAATTAGATTAAAATTGTTTTTTTATTAATATTTGTAATTAGAATTAATTACTTTTATGGCCGCGTTTTCGCAATATACACATTTTCTTTTCCTGTCTCGCGCCGGCTCTTTTCAAAAGAGCCGACGCACGACAGGAAGCTCCCGGCATGCCGAGCGGTGGGAAGGGCTCCCATGAGCCTTTGCCGCTGTTCTGTAAATACACAGTGATCTTGCGCTATACAGCGCGAGATCACTGTGTATGTCTATCCTAACTGGGCCTATTAGTTTATTCCTGAAGATACAGACTGCCTTTGCAGTCTGTATCTCATACTTTACCCACTCCTCTGTAGCGGTGCAGTAAAGCCGGGCGCCATCTTGATTACGTCCCTTGCGTTCCAGCGCTGGAACGCACCACTGTGACGTCATCAAGATGGCCGCGCCTGGCCTTACTGCTCCGCTATACAGGATTAGGTAAAAGTATAAGAAACAGACTGCACAGGCAGTCTGTATCTTCAGGAATAGATTTAGGGAGAGAGTATCTTTTATTATAGGGACAGTTAATTTCAGGTGATAAGTTCTCTTTAACCCCTTAAGGACAGCAGGAATACATTTACGCCCCTGCTGCCTGGGCCTTATGGCAGGGGAGCGTAAATGTACGCCCTGCCGCGTGTCTGCGGGGGTCCCAATCGCACTGCCTGACTGCTGGAGGTCTGCTGCTTACCACAGGCAGGCTCTATCAGAAGATCGCAGATTACACTGATCCCTGCTATGCTATTGCATAGCAGTGATCAGTTTATTCAATCTAATGTATGTAAGTAAAAGTCCCCTAATGAGACTATAAAAGTGTAAAAAAAAAATCTATAAAAGTTTAAAAAAGTCCCAAAGCTCCTCCCCCAACAAAAGTGAAAATCATCCCCGCCTTCCCATTTTACACATAAAACACATAAAAATAATAAAGTTTATTAACATATAATACACTGTAGCGTGCGTAATTGTCTGATCTATTATAATAAAACATTATTGTTCCCGCACGGTGAACGGCGTGAACAAAACGGTAAAAAACGCAGGGATTGCTTTTTTAAATTACTTTTTATGTATAAAAAAAATAATAAAAAGTAATCAATATCTCTGATCTAGTAAAAAATGTTACTAATAAAAACTAGAGATCCTGGCGCTGATGCCCCATATGACCCCGTAGGTGAAAAAATAAGAGCACTATAAGAGTCACAATGGGGCCATTTTAAAAATACCTATTTGCAAAAAAAAAGTCTTATTCCTAATAAAAATAGTACAACGTTAGAAAACCTACAAAACATGCATATCGCTGTGTTCAGACTGACCTATAGAATGAAGAAAAAATGCCAGTTTTACCGTAAAGTGCATTGCGTAAACATGGAACGCTCTCAAAATTTGCGGAATTGCATTTTTGGACACAAATTCACCCCTAAATGATGGCGGTTCCATCATTCATTTTATGGCAGATTGAAATATGCCATTACAAAGTACAGCTGCTCCTGAAAAAAACAAGCCCTTGCATGGTTCTGTAGGTGGATAAAAGTGTTATAGGTCTTAGAAGGCGAAGAGGAAAAAATGAAAACGCAAAAGTGACAATTAGCCCGGTCCTTAAGGTCATTTCAGGCCCGATCCTTAAAGGGGTAGTCCACCCAAAAAAATTTTCTTTCAAATCAACTGCTGCCATGAAGTGACAGAGATTTGTAATTTACTTCTATTAAAAAATCTCAAGCCTTCCAGTACTTATTAGCTGCTGTATGCCCAACAGGAAGTTGTATTATTTCCAGTCTGGAGAGCAGGAGGGGTTTTCTATGGGGATTTGCTCCTGCTTTGGACAGTTCCTGACATGGACAGAGGAGGCAACAGAGAGCACTGGGTCAGACAGGAAAGAAAACACCACTTCCTGTTGGACATACAGCAGCTAATAAGTACTGGAAGACTTAGATTTTTTACTAGAAGTGAATTACAAATCTCTGGCACTTTATGGCACCAGTTGATTTGAAAGAAATTTTTTTTGGGTGGACTACCCCTTTAAGGAGTTAAAGGAGTATTCTGCTCAAACATAACTTTTCATATGTTGTTGCCCATGGTGAGACTAATAATTAATTTCATGAGAGAATATTGACTTCGATTGTGGAGCAATAAAACAAGTGATTGCTTGATCCTCATTCCTTGCTCTCTTTCTGTGCTATTACATGCAAATTGAGTGGGGAGGAGCGGGAGTCAGTGGCGTAGCTACCGCGGTCGCGGCAGTCGCCGCCGCGACCGGGCCCGCCACAAAGGGGGGCCCGCGAGGCCCTCCCGATCAATCACTCTTGTGACCGCAAGCATTGTTTTGCTTGCGGTCACAAGAGTACGGCTCCGTCTTACCCCGGCTGCTGCGCAGCTGCCGGGGGTGTCGCGTCTCATCCCCGTCAGCGTGCGCATCCCAGAGCTCCCTGCGCGCCTTGGGCCCTGACTTCCGGTTCCGGCGCGCAGGGAGCTCCGGGATGCGCGCGCTGCCGGGGATAAGACGCGACACCCCCGGTAGCCACGCAGCAGCCGGGGACAGACCAGGAGGAGTGAGGATCAACATGGGAGCGCGTTGTCAGGTGAGTTAAGTTTTTTTTTTTTTTTAATCAGCCTGCAGGGTGGGGGGAAGAGGGGACCATCTATGAGAAGGGGGGGCATCTATGAGGGTGGGGGGAAAGAGGGGGGGCATCTATGAGGGTGGGGGGAAAGAGGGGGGCATCTATGAGGGTGGGGCAAAAGAGCGGGGGCATCTAGGAGGGTGGGGGGAAAGGGGGTATATGAGGGTGGGGGGGAAAGAGGGGGGCATCTATGAGGGTGGGGGGGGAAGAGGGACCATCTATAAGGGAGGGGGGGAAGAGGGACCATCTATAAGGGAGGGGGGAAAAGGGGGCCATCTATAAGTGAGGGTGGGGGGAGAGGGGGGCATCTATAAGGGAGGGTGGGGGGAGAGGGGGCCATCCATAAGGGAGGGTGAGGAAAGAGGGGGCCATCTATAAGGGAGGGGGTAGAGGGGGCCATCTATATGGAGGAGGGAGAGGAGGCCATCTATAAGGGAGGGTGGGGGGAGAGGGGGCCATCTATAAGGAGGGCAACATGGGGGGAGAGGGGCCATCTATTTGGGGGGGGGCAACATAGGGGGAGAGGGAATACACAGAGGGGGGCATATATTATTAGGGGGTCACTTAAAGTCAGGGCTACCCACTAAATGAGGGTGTAAAGGGGTCAATACAGATACGCAGTGTGTATAGAGATGAGGATGGTGCCAGTGTGAGGAGCCTAATATGTCTGTCTGGCAGATTCTGTGGATTCGTGGCTCGCAGAAGTTCTCATAACGGCCCAGGACGGATGGAGAAGAAGATGAAAAGGAAAGAACTCTGATCAGAAAAGACGTCTCCTGTGAGTCACCTGATATAACTGCACGGTAATGTATATGGTGTATAGAACCTGTGTAGAGCTTGGGCCACCTCTATATGACTGGATGAGGTGATTTAGTATACTGGATTTGGTCAGTAACAATATGGTGGTGATGGTAGTGGTTGTGGTGTGGCAGTAATGTTTCCTTCCTATATACTGGTATTACTGGTAATATTGGTCTCAGTATACAGGATTTGGTCGGTAACAGTATGGCGGTAATATGTACGGTGATAATACTTTCTCTTTCAATATGCTGGTGTTATTGGTAATATCTGTCTTGGTGTGTGTATATATATATATATATATATATATATATATATATATATATATATATATATATACACCAATAGCATCACTTGGTCGTGAAAGGAGGGGGCCCCCGCCCAAGTTGACCTCAGGTCAGGGCTGGCCTCCAGTGCTCAACGGGACCTCATAGGCGAAAATAATAGCAACCATGTGGTCGAGTGAAAAAAAGCTCCACTAGAGCGAATTCTCCACAGCGGCGCCGACATGCTGGTATGTAAATCTCAGTATTGGCCGGGTAGAGGTTGCCGTTGGAGGGGGTAGCTTTGGCGGTGTTGTGGCTGCTAGGTGGGTGGTATTGTTTGTGACAATATGGGGGTTACCCTCTGGGATGGCCATCTCCTGGGTCCGAGACGGTTGGCACATCAAAAACTTCAGTCCAGTCAGTGCTGTATGCTTTAAACTGACTACAGTCGCTTTGTCAGTCCAAGGAAAAACATAAGACATAGGCAACACTTTGCAAATAAAATAAAACCTAGGCCTTCTAGCCACTGACTGTAATACACAGCTTCCCTAGTTGTCACTTCTGAGCCTACTGCTCAACATTACCAGTTCCACTGGTCTCACCAAGACTTGGCTGCAGCTCCCACAGGCCTAGCACTGTCCGTGTTCTCCCACCCTCTGAGTATTCACCCGGAAGCCATCACTTGGAAAGCTCTGAAGTCTCTAATAGAACTCCACCAGGTGGGTTTCAGAGCCTCAATAGCTCTAAGGTTGGAGTGAAGTATACGGACCAGGAGCTCCACCTGAACCACAATTCCCACTCCAGAGGCACAGAACTGCCACATATCCTCCCCCCCCCCCTGACAAAGGTCGTAGGACTTGTCACTTTATTAAAACCTCCTCCTGGGTCAAAGGTCTTACATTGGGGTAAGATGTGACAACATTCATGCCTCATTTTCTTTTTCTGGGGACACAACCCACACTTTTCATGAGATTTTTGTTTCCCCCATGGTCTCACTTTTCCGTTCATTTCTTTCACTACCACGTCCATTAGGGTAGACATGCATTGGAAGGCTGTACTGAGAACCATTCTCAGCATGCACACAGTCCTCATTCTCATATATTTGGTATCCCTTATTGGTAACATCCAGGCTGTTACCCTTGGCAACATGAAACCTCTCACTTCCAGCTACATTGGATGGGACTGTATGTGTCACACTCAGTTCAGACATTGCCTAGGTCTCACTACCTCTCACTCCACACAGGGCAACATACAGGCTGCAGCCACTTTCAGTCTCCAAGGTGACAGTCTTCCCATCAACTCCTTCATGCACATCTGTGTACTGAGAATACGATTCCTCCAAAGTTACCTCTTCACCATTTACATCACCCTCAGCAACTTCAAGACTTCCTGTAAGAGGTAATGTGTGACACAACACAAGCTCTTTAGGCTTACTGTCATAGACATAGGGGGCACTCTCAGTCAAGCCACGTGCATACGGCTTCCTGCCAGGCCAATCACACCTGGCTACCTTCATGCAACATTTTTGGGCACCAGGCTAGCACAGCGGTGATGGAAAACCATATGACTAAACTGACTCCGTAAACCACGCTGGGAAAAACGTGCCCCACAAACACAGCATATATACCGCTTACTGCCACAGTTACTTCTCACATGCTGTTTGACTTTGTAGGTGACTCTCCTGGCATAATGCAAACCTATAGACTTGTCAACAGTCTGCTTACCCTCCTTTCTATCATCTGCAGCTATAGCGGATATCTGGTTGCCACTAGCAATCACATTAGCCTCACTTGAGTCAGTAAAGGCCACCAAACTCTCTGTATTGCTTTCAACCACAGCACATTCATCACATGTAATCCTTTTGTCATTATACACCATGACCTCTAGGGGCACACTTGAGCTAATCCCCTCGACTGCTTTGACTGCTTTGACTGCTTTAGAGGTTAGTTCACACTGTGCATTTACAGAAACTATGGGCCCTATTACACCAACAGATTATCTGGCAGATTCTTTTGAGCCAAAGCCAGGAATGGACTATAAACAGAGATCAGGTCATAAAGGAAAGACTGAGATTTCTCCTCTTTTCCAACCCATTCCTGGCTTTGGCTTAAAAAAATCTTTATCTGTTGGTGTAATAGGACCTTAACTCTGTAGCACACCCATCATCTATTTGCTCAGGTTGTGTGACATAGTTATGGGTTAAATGCATGTTAGGCAGAAAATCTGACATTACATTACTGCTACCACATAACTGCTGGGTGACATTTTCAACAGACATTGCATGCAGTACATTTGTATCACTAGGTTTATCTGACTTTTCAAGTCGATGTTCATTCAGACTGTGAAAAAATCTCATCAGATATCAGGATGGTCTTGGCACCCACAGGATCCTTCTCCTCACTTGGTAGCATCTCTGGACAACATTTGGACTCATTCTGGTCACAGTTCACACAGTCAGATGGTGAGGCTCCAGCCACTGGTAACTCAGACTTTTGTATATGGTTTTCCTGGCTCTTCCCCCTTAGGGTCCATTTACACAGAAAGATTATCTCCTAAAGATTTGAAGCCAAAGCCAGGAATAGATTTGAAAAGAGGAGAAATCTCAGTCTTTCCTTTATGACCTGATCTCTGTTTATAGTCTGTTTCTGGCTTTGGCTTCAAATCTTTGGCAGATAATCTGTCAGATAATCTTTCTGTGTAAATGGACCGTTATGCTAAGTTTACACGGAGCGATAATTGGCCCAATCGCACGATTAACGATTTCGAAGTAACAATTTTTTTTTATAACGATCAGAGTTTAGACGGTACGATATATCGTACGGAAAAATAGTTTTACGATCGTTTTGCGATGGCGCGCCCGCAGCCCGGCCCGCCCGCAGCCCGGCCCCCTGCTCATCGGCAGCCCGGCCCCACGGTCAACCGCAGCCCCCTGCACCGCCCCGATCGCCACCCCTGCCGCTCCGATCGCCACCCCCGCCGCTCCGATCGCCCCCCCCCCGCCGAAGCTCCGATCGCCCCCATCCCGAGCATGCATTACCTGCTCCGCGTCGCAGGTCTTCGACATCCACGACTCCGCTCTTCAGTGCACTGATTGGCTGAAGAGGAGCCGTTTGAAATTCCCGGCTCCCTTCAGTCAATCAATGCAAGGCAGCACTGATTGGCTGAAGAGGAGCCGTTTGAAATTCCCGGCTCCCCTCTTCAGCCAATCAGTGCACTGAAGAGCGGAGTCGGGGATGTCGAAGACCTGTGACGCGGAGCAGGTAACGTATGGTCGCGGCGGGGGCGCGATCGGAGCGGCGGGGGGGCGAACGGAGCAGCGGCGATTGAGCCGGCGCAGGGGGCTGCGGATGAGCGGGGGGCCGGGCTGCGAGCGGGGGGGCCGGGCGGCGGGTGGCCAGACTATTGCGCGACGACTGTTTCCATGGAACAATCGGCAAATTTTTGCAATCGGCGAACGACTGTTTATGAACATGTTAAAAGATCAAAATGAACGATTTTTCAATCGTTCGCCGCGTTTACACGTACGATTATTGTTCGAATTCGATCGTTATCGTGAAAATTCGCCCGATAACCGTTTTGTGTAAACTTAGCATTAGGCAGTTGTACAGCACACTTCACAGGGGACTCTCCCTCCCACAACTGCCAGAAATAAGGAAACTCTCTGCCAAGTATGAACTCCACCTCAAGCTCCGCACAGACCTCCAGCACATGATTTACTGTCCCATAACAGGTTTTAAATTCAATTTGAATAGTCTTACCATATGGCTCCGGTCGACTCTTCACGAACAGTTTAATATCCGGGTGGACCCTGGACACCTCCTGGCGACAATCCAGGTCAACCATTAGAGGGATTCCACCCACCAGCAATTCACATGTTTTTGGTATAAATTTCTCTGATCTCCTGACCAGAGGACAATAAGATGCACAGACACCCACTCCCATGCACCTCCAACATGGCGATCTCTGCTCAGTGACTGCCGCTGTTGTGGTTTGTTGCTCCTAGCAACATCATTATGGTGTCTCTGCAAAAGTGACTTTTTAACACTTGGGCATTTGGCAAAAGCACATCCAAGTACACAACAGTCCACTCTCACACATCCCAAGCGTGGCTCTGAATGGTTGCCCTTAGGAACGGCACCCTCAAGCTTTTTATCTGAAGAATCAGACAAGAATTTTTTTTTTTTTAGCAGCACCAGCTTTAAAGTGACTGTACCACCAGGCCCAGGCTGAAGCGTTGGAGGCGGGCCGACCCACCCCCAGTGGGAAGAAACCCCAGCCCCTACATGAAGTGACTCCATTAGAATCAATGGGCCACAACATGGTACTTGGGTAGCCCAATAGGGCTGTCACTTAGGTTGACAAGTCGGACGGGTACTCACCCATTGGAGATGGTGACAAGGCTACCTGCTGCTTTTACTAGTGGGTGTCCATTTACGTCAATGGGGTGTAGATAGGCTTCATAGGCTTTGTTCCCTATACCTGGTCGTGCTCGGCACCAGATCCTACTGTTAGCCGACAGGAACACCGGATGGGCGTCTGTGACTCTTAGGGCCCTTTTACACAGAAAGATTATCTGACAGATTATCTGCCAAAGATTTGAAGCCCAAGCCAGGACTGGATTTGAAAAGAGGAGAAATCTCAGGCTTTCATGTATGACCTGATCTCTGTTTATAGTCTGTTTCTGGTTTTGGCTTCAAATCTTTGACAGATAATCTGTCAGATAATCTTTATGTGTAAAAGGGCCCTTACTTTGCAGATCTCTCCTTGTGGATTGGCAAACTTTTGGTGAGTGCCGAGTTTTCAGATGGCTTGTTGAATAGTACGTCTGGCAGAGGGAGGAATGGAAGAGACAGATGCATGCAAAGCTGAAAAAAAAAACAAATGAAAAACAATGACTAATAACATTCATGTCTATGACCATATCGGAATCTGTTCCAACATATGTCTCAGTTGCAAGAATACCTTGACCTGAAATTTTACTGCTACCTAACTGAATAACTGGGACAGAGATTTGCTGCAGGAAAAGTCTCTGGAGTGAGGCGCAGGTTGGGCCTGCAAGTCTTTTAACAGCTATCAGACCGATTTGAGGGTTTCTGCCATAGATTCCACTTGTTCTTGCAGGGGGTTGACAGGTGCAGCAGCAGTCTGGAGTGCCTGGCTGAGGGGAGCAGTATTGAGCACAGAGGAGTAGGGGTGCTTGCCAGAACTGATGAGTGAGGTGCTGCATAGGGATCCTCCAAAGGGGTCTCATTAGCGCTTGGGGGATTTGAGAGCAAGACTCTTAAAGTCTGTAAAAGGTAAGCCAGGGTTCTGAGTCTCTGAGTTTGTCCTGAGAGGACCTGGAATCTATACCTTCTATGAACCTATCCAGAATTATGCGCTCTGCATCTGCAAGTGTCTATCTGGCGTACAGCTCTAAAGACAGTGTGAAGAGTGAGTGAATAGTCTCTGAATGGTCTTACCTGGCTTCTGACACCTGTTGTAGAACCTGAGTCTTACTTCAGGAGGTGACTGTATCTCAAACTTGTCTAGCTTGTTCAGGATGGCCTCTGCACTGGTCTTATGAGCAGGTGCCCAGGTGCGAACTTCTTCAGCTGCCGGTCATTCCAACTGGTCTAGCAGGATCTCCACCTGTTGCTTAGAAAAGAAAGAAACTTTAGAGATCTGCGCAGCTTTTTGCTGAAATACATACGTGGTGCTCCTCTGTAGTATGGCAGGTTAGTAGGGCGCAGGAAGATGGAGGCAGGATAAGCTGAGGGTGAGGCTGCGCTGGAGGATGCAGACTGGTCTAGTGACCAGTTCGAAGGTGGTGATACGCCAGCCACCTGCTGGTTGTTGCTGTCGGAGGTCGACATGCTGTTTGGAGAGGAGGGCAGGAGAAGCTGCCGGAGAGGAGCACTGGTGAAAAAAATCAGCAGCAGATGAGTTGTAGGAGACTTGCGGTTAAGCTGGAACAGGATTAGCAAGATGGCGGCGCCGGAACATGCGGTCTGGGTCCGAGAGCATTCTTCCTCCGTCCGGAAGCACTCGTGCACTTTAGTTCCACCTGTGGGAGGCGTTGTAGGCGTCTTCTGCAACTTTGCAGGAACGCAGGCTCTCTTCCTGAAATGTGCGTAACATTAACCACTAGAACGCCTGTTGCCTGAAGGCATTTCTAAAAAAATAATATATATTGGGTATTTGGCTTATATTGAGAATGTTTGTAGTGTATTGTTGAGAGGCTGTGACAGTGGCATAATGCTGCAACTTTGACATGTTAAATGCACCCAGGCTTGCTTCCCCTGCTGCCCCAGTTGCATATCAGAGGTGTTTGTATCATTTTCTGCGGTGTCAGGGTGGACTTGGAAACCTAAATTTGACCACTTGGAGATCACCAAGTCACAAGCATTTTTTCCCATAGACTTTAATGGGATTCAATGTTCGATCAAATAGTCAAACATATCGTGGTCTACTCGAATCAAATGTCAAATATTTCACTACTTGCTAATCTCTACTAATGACCTACGCCTAACATCTACCTTAATCCGAACCTCTTACTCACATCTTCAGGACTTTACCTGAGCTGCACCAATTCTATGGGATGCATTGCCTAAGACTGTCAGACTCACCTCCAATACCCAAAGCTTTAAACATGCCCTCAAAACTCAGCTTTATAAACAGTCCTATCAGGTTCCCTAATTTGGTCAACAAGCCCCCCTTCCTTCCCATCAAGCACTTAGAAACATAGAAGATTGTCGGCAGAAGACCACTAGGTCCATCTAATCTGCCCTTTTAGTATTTCCCTTCTTAGTATCTTAGGACAGATATATGTTTATCCCAGGCGTGTTTAAATTCTGTTATTGTAGATTTACCAACCACATCTGCTGGAAGTTTGTTCCAAGTATCTACTACTCTTTCAGTAAAATAATATTTTCTCACGCTGCTTCTGATCTTTCCCCCAGATAACCTCTCACCGTGTCCTCTTGTTCTTGAGCTCAGTTTTTTACTAAAAACACTTCCCTCCTGAACCTTATTTAGTCTTTTAACAAAGGTTTCAATCATGTCCCCCCTTTCCGTTACTGGCCTCTCTGCCTGTCAATCATCCTGCCAAGCGCACTGAAAGGCAGAGCGCAGTGACTAGATACGAGCGGAGAGCTACCCACCATGACTACTTCCCCACTCGTATCTAGTCACGAGCCGGGGAATAAAAGTCTTTTTCTCTGTTATAAAGCACCTGCTGCGGCCGCGGATGGTACGTGCTGTCAGCCAAACGGGCTGATTGGTTCCCTTTAAGTCCAGATAGGCAATATCCACGGCGCCGCCTTCATCCAACACTTTTGTGATGTAATCAAAGAAATCAATAAGATTAGCCTGACATGATCGGCCCTCAGTAAAGCCATGCTGGTTTGGATCCATCAAATTGTTGATTCTTGTGGTGCGTTTACACAGACAGATTTATCTGACAGATTTTTTAAGCCAAAGCCAGGAACGGATTAGAAAAGAGGAGAAATCTCAGTGTTTCCTTTATGACCTGTTCTCTGTTTATAGCCTGTTCCTGGTTTTGGCTTCAAAAATCTGTCAGATAAATCTGTCTGTGTAAACGCACCATTAGGTGATCCATTATCTTCTTTTCTTAGAAGTTTCCATCATTTTTACTACTACAGATGTTAAGCTCACTGGCCTGTAGTAACTGGGCTCTTCTCTACTCCCTTCTTGTGGATGGGTATAACATTGGCTTTTCTCCAATCATCAGGGATATCTCCTGTTAGCAGGGATTGGTTATACAGATCCGTCAGGGGGGCAGCAATCACTTAGACCAGCATGCAGGCATTGGTTGGTGACTCTTTTACCCACGATTACTTGCACTGCCTTATTTATATAGATGGCCGGACCATAGTAACAGCGAAGCACTTTTGCCCCTCGGTCTTTCGTCTCTACCCTCTCCTCATAGAGCAGAGCCCTCACTTCTTATGTATGGTTTTCGTAATGTCTGATTTTTGTCTATATACCTCCAAAATTGTAAAATGCTGTGGAATCTGTTGGCACTATATAAATAAAGATTATTATTACTATTATTCTGAGCTGCTGCTTTCTGCTGAAGACACAAAATTCTGTGTGAGACGAGATTCGGACAGGTCGCTCTGTGTGGTAGCACCATGGAGACAGGCCACACTTTCCCAGAAGGGGCCCAGGCCCCCCTACAGTATGGGCCCCATAGCAGTTGCGTAGTCTGTCTCCATGGTAGCTAAGCCTCTGTCCAGAGGCATAATGAAGGGGCAATGCAGAGGTTAATGAAGATGTGTGAACTTTGTTATTTTACTGCAATAGACATTTGAGAACAGACCAGTTTGCACTAAAGTGTTACTGTTATTTCACGTAACTTTTGTCCTGTCCTCAGACTCACTCCTGATACAATCCTGAGATACAGCCGAGGGGCCCAGTATGATCAGTAACTTATGATATCTCAGGGAAATGGAAATAATAGCAATGCTTTAAAGACTCCTTCACACCTCCTTTTTACTGTGTTGTAATATGCATGTAAATTTTTAATTCAGTTTTTTGAGCCAAAGCCAGAAGTGGATTCAAAATAAATGGGAAATCTAAATAAAGGAATTGCCATATACTTTAACTATTGGAAAAAATACTGCTTTGAACAAGCTTTCTTTTTTTTTTTTGCAGACTATTTGTGCAACAAGTACTCCAAGAATTGAAACAGTATCATGGGTATGTGTGCCTAATATGAATGTTCAAATTCTTCACAGCTGTAATCCTGGTACTGTCACAGCCATCCAAGTGCCACTTACAGTCAATTGTTGCATCGTAAGGTCATGTTCACACAATGTACTAAATAAATAAAAAGTAGGGATGGTCCGAACCTGCCAAGGTTTAGGTTCGTATGAACCAGAACGCTCGGCCTTAGATTCCCGCTGTCTGCCCGCTCCGTGGAGCGGGTGGATACAGCGGGAGGACCGCCTGGAAAACTGGGATACAGCCTATCTGCACTGTGACTTTTTATCATGATGGCTGTCTTGGCAAACACTGTCAGTATATATGCTTCATGCACTTGCCAGTTTCTGTGATTGTACTTGCTGTATGAGACTTTTTTCATCTTCCAGGATTGGATGTTCCTCTAGTACTTGCATGTGGCTTGTGACATTATAGGATACTGGTATCTAACCTGAACCCCAAAGGACTGTCTCTGAGGGTCATTGCTATCCCTATTGGTCATACATACAGTTTCTGACGTAATACTGCAGCCATAAAAGTGTACTCCTGACTGTATTGTGTGTGGTTTGTCTGTGTCTTGGGGTTATCCTGACCTGTCGCTCCAAGTGCTTATCGGAGGCCGGGCCAGGGTGAACACCCGACGCACACACAGAGTACACACACTATATATATCCCCACTTGTCTCCTACCCTACTCTAATATTCATCTGATTTTTCTATTTATTTAAACACAACAATTCTATATAATCTCTAAACAGTAACCACTGTGTTTTGTGAAGGTCTCCTGATGATCCCAGGGACATATCTGGGTGAAACGCGTAGAGACTTGGATTGAGACAGAGATACTTGTTTATCACAATTTTTTTCTGAAGTCTGGTTTTATCTTTATACATCTGGGCTAATCTATCCCTAAGTATACCAGTCTATCAGAGGGTCAAAACCCTAGATCTGTTGTGAAGTGCCTATTTCATATGTGTAGAACACTTGTTTTAATAAATTTTTTACTTTTAATGCATATCTAATAAAAGTTAGATTTTTACGTGATTCTGGGAAATTAAATATAATTTACATGTATTTGGACCGTGGTTATTGCACGCCCATACGAGGTGGTGCATCTGTGATTTCGATACAGCCTATGGCTATGGCTGTATCCGTTTTCCAGGCGGGCCTCCCGCTGGATCTGCCCGCTGCACGGAGCGGGCAGACAGCGGGAATCATTACCGAGGGTTCGGACCATCCCTAATAAAAAGAATATATAAACTGCTGTTTTCTTATAGCTGTAATCCGCAGAAAGAGAGCCTATTAATGAATTTTTAAGGCTGTAAAGTTAATGTGTGTGCACTAACAGCTGTTTAACCATTGAGTTCAATAGAACTCAACTATAAAAACATTGGCAATTTTCTGCCCTTTTTGGAGCAGTAATAATGCAGGTTTACTGTTCAAAACAGGCAAAATCCATTGTAAGCTTATGACAAAAATGGTCTTTTACACTGGGTCACTATGAGAAAAAGGTACCGATTATTGCCCAGACCCAGCGATTAGCTGATAAATGGGCTCAATCGGCTGATTTCTCGGGGTTATGTGGCTTTAACCCCTAGACAACCCATGACGTACATGTACACCATTATTTACTATGTAACTCTGAAGCAGGTAAGGTCCAGTGTAAATGTAAGTGACACAAGCATCTCCTGTCACTTACCAATTGGTTTCTCTGACTGTCGGAAGGAAAAACACTTAAATCAGACTTTATCAGAAGAGCGCCATAATACTGATCAATGCTATGCAATCAGTATAAGCAATCTAATGATTGCATGTAACAGTCCCCTTGGGGGACTTAAAAAGTGTAAAATAAATAAATAAATAAAATGTTTCAAAAAATTTTAAAAAAAATATGCCAAAGCCACTCCTCCAATAAAGCTTAAATTACCACTTTTTCCCATCATACAAATAAAACATGTAAAAATAATGAAATAAATAAACATAATATATATTGTAGTTGTGTCATTGTTGGATCTATTAAAATATAACAATACTGTTCACACACGGTGAACAGCGTAAACAAAAAAAGCGGAAAAACACAGATTTTTTTTGTAACATTTTATATTATAAAAATTATAAAACATGATCAAAACATTTCATCTACACAAATGTAATACAAAACTAGAGATCATGGAGCGAAAATTGACATCCCATACTGCCCTGTAGATGGAAAAGAGTCACAATAGGGCTATTTTAATCATACAGTAATTATTTGCAAAATAAAATATTTTACTGTTAAAAATGGTAAAACATTAGAAAAGCTATGAAAACCTGCATATTGCTTTATATACACTGACATATAGAATAAAGATAACATGTGAATTATACAGTAAAGTGCATTACGTAAATATGGAAACCCCCCCCAAAATAAGCAAAATTGCTTTTTTTCTAATTTCATCCCAATATTATAATATTTTTGGGGTTCTCGCATACAGTTTATGGTAGATTAAAAGGCACCATTACAAAGTACAATTGTTCCTGAAAAAAAAAGTGTCCTTAAGGGTAACTTCACACGAATCGGATTCAAAGCGGGTTTGCAGCGAAATCCTGTGAACTTCAATAGGGTTACATCCCCGCAGTGAAATTTTAATTCTGATGCCAGTATGTAACCCAGCCCCTTTAACCCCCCGCAGCATACATTACCTGCTCAGCGCTGCGGCTCTCCTGTTGGTCCCGCTCAGCCAATCAGTGCAAAGCCCCACCACACTCACTGATTGGCTGAGCAGGACTGACAGAAGCCGGGAGTCTCACATGCAGCCGTGGCCCCGAGCAGTTAATGTATGCTGCGGGGGGTTAAAGGGGCCAGGTTACATACTGGCAGTGGAATGAAAATTCCGCTGCGGGTATGTAACCCTACTGAAGTTCACAGTACCAGGATTTGCAGCGGATTTAGCTGCAAACTCGCAGCATGAAATCCGCTGTAAATCCGGTACGTGTGAAGCTACCCTAAGGGGTTAAAAGTCCTTGGTCAACCCCTCTCCTCATAGTCTGTAAGCTGATGCATGCGAGCAGGGCCCTTACTCCTCATGTATGGATAATTATATGTGTATCTCTGTAATGTCTGATTTTTGTCTATGTAAGTACCCTCAGAATTGTAAAGTGCTGTGGAATCTGTTAATAAAAATTATAATTATCTAGTGATCCTTTGTGCAGCAATGCACTGACAATAACTCAGCTATATAAAGGAGCAAAAACATAGAGAGGTTGGTCAGCGCCCGGCGGAATAGTAGAAGCTTCTTATATGGAGATAACCGAGCACGAAGGTATTTCCCCTGGATACCGGGGCATATGTAGTAAAGAAGAAGCCAGATTCCTTCAGCTCGCGTTAAAAAATATAATTCTTTTTATTCCAAATTCATTAAAACAGTAGCCGACGCGTTTCGGACCTAACCAGGTCCTTAATCATGGCATCTTATGGCTGTATGATCACAGGAAGAAGGAGACAGTCGCTCCCATAATGGAAGAATCTTCCAAGAGACAAGAGGTCTCCGTGGACTCCGTATAACAGGGGTAACACAAAACACGCTGCACAGCGTTGCAGCATGTGAGGCGTGTTTTGTGTTACCCCTGTTATACGGAGTCCACGGAGACCTCTTGTCTCTTGGAAGATTCTTCCATTATGGGAGCGACTGTCTCCTTCTTCCTGTGATCATACAGCCATAAGATGCCATGATTAAGGACCTGGTTAGGTCCGAAACGCGTCGGCTACTGTTTTAATGAATTTGGAATAAAAAGAATTATATTTTTTAACGCGAGCTGAAGGAATCTGGCTTCTTCTTTACTATATATAAAGGAGCATCAGTCTTGTAGTGGTCTGTCTAAACCAGGGGTGGGGAACCTCCGGCCCGCGGGCCGCATCCGGCCCCTGACACCTCCGGGTGTGGCCCGCGGCTCCCCTGTGACATGCGCCGCTCTGGAGGAGAAGGAGCCGACACACACGGCATCCTCCTGTGTCTGTGACAGCTGCCAGGAGGATGCTGTGAGTGCCGGCTCCTTCCCCTCAGAGCGGTGCACATCTTCTGTCTCCTGCCCTCCTGTGACGTGCGCCGCGCTGGTGAGGCAGGAGCTGGCACAGACACAGGAAGATGTGTTGTATGCCGGCTCCTGCCTCACCAGCGCGGCGCACGTCTTTTGACTCCTGCGGGCCGCGCGCGATGACGTCATTTCATCGCGCGCCGCCTGCAGGAGAAGACCGGCACAGAAGAGAGGAGGGAGAAGAGGACCTGGACAGCGTGGGAGCGGAGGAAAGGTGAGTGGGATGTTTATTTTTTTCATTTGGGGCAGACACTGGGGGTTAACTAGGCCACCAGGGACATGACTGGGGGGGTTAACTAGGCTTCCAGGGACATGACTGGGGGGGGGGGGGGTTAACTAGGCTACCAGGGACATGACTGGGGGGGGGGGTAACTAGGCTACCAGGGACATGACTGGGGGGGGGGGTTAACTAGGCTACCAGGGACATGACTGGGGGGTTAACTAGGCCACCAGGGCCATGACTGAGGAGTTAACTAGGCCACCAGGGACATGACTGAGGAGTTAACTAGGCTACCAGGGACATGACTGAGGGGTTAACTAGGCCACCAGGAACATGACTGAGGAGTTAACTAGGCTACCAGGGACATGACTGAGGAGTTAACTAGGCTACCAGGGACATGGCTGAGGGGTTAACTAGGCCACCAGGGACATGACTGAGGAGTTAACTAGGCCACCAGGGACATGACTGAGGAGTTAACTAGGCCACCAGGGACATGACTGAGGAGTTAACTAGGCTACCAGGGACATGACTGGGGGGGTTAACTAGGCCACGAGGGACATGACTGAGGAGTTAACTAGGCTACCAGGGACATGACTGAGGGGTTAACTAGGTCACCAGGGACATGACTGAGGAGTTAACTAGGCTACCAGGGACATGACTGAGGAGTTAACTAGGCCACCAGGGACATGACTGAGGGGTTAACTAGGCTACCAGGGACATGACTGAGGAGTTAACTAGGCTACCAGGGACATGACTGGGGGGGTTAACTAGGCCACCAGGGACATGGCTGGGGGGTTAACTAGGCTACCAGGGGCATCACTAAGGATTCAAATCAGGTACAAGGGGCATCACAGAGGGTTAACTACAATAGCAGGGGCATTAGGGGAACAATACTTTGCCTTGTTCGGGTGCTGCAAACCCCCGCTACTAACTGCCGCGCACGGTATAACATTGAGTGCGGCCCTCAAATGATTTTATTAAGGCCCGACCGGCCCTCGACATGGAAAAGGTTCCCCACCCCTGGTCTAAACTGACCCCTAGACTACAGGAGCTGGAACAGATGCCTTTCCCTTGCTGCTGCCTCCAAAACTAAACGGCCCATAAATTTATTTCCTTGTAATGTATTTTCCTTGTGCTGCTCAGCTCCTTATGCATATCAGTGAAGTTCATAAAAGAATGGTCTTCAGATGTAAGACATAGTTTACAGAAAATAAACACATTCCATGTATAGAGAGGATTTTGTAATTATTTCTGTAAGAGGCCATTCACACATCTGTAATATACAGTCCATGCATGGACCACTGCGGACCAGACTTTGGAATTCCTGACGTCACAATTTATGATGCCGGGAGCTCCGAAACTGTTAAAATATTTGTGGTTCTGTACTGACACTGTATGAATTATGATGTCAGGAGTTCCAAGGTCTAGTCCGCAGTCCTTGCACGGATCGTATGTGAGAATGGCCACTGAGTAATATATAAATTAGTCAGCAACAATTGCTAGAAATTTTTTAGATTGTTATAATGATTGACTCATGAAATGTGGCTTTTATACCCACTTAGAACCAAAGGCAAGCGAGAAGGGAGCAGTGAGAGAAAGCAGAATTTGACCTGGTTCGAGTTCCTGTCAAACGAGTGGGTAATTAATCTGGGCAAATCCAACAATTGCATAATAAACTACTATATGGATATATTTTGGAGGTACAAAGGCTAATATATTTAGGAATTCTACCAGTTTCAATTTAAGGGGACATTCACACGTTCTGTGCACGGTTCATAAATACGGACAATGTATTACGGAATGCTGTTTGGAGCTCTCGGCATCATCATTCGTTATTATTCGCAGTGAGTCAGTACAGTGGCCTGAAGATTTAAAGTTTCGGAACTTCTGGCATGATCGTGAATGATGATATTGGGAGTTTTGAATTCTTGTCCATAGCACATTGTCAATGCATGGATCCTAACTACGGAACGTGTAAATGCCCCCTTACTCTTGACAGAATGGCTCCTGCTTGCTAAAGAGCAAAGGATTGATTGTTTTGTTTAAAGGGAATCCGTTGTAATTCACATTATAAACTGCTGACACTGTTAGATAGCTGTTAGGTCAGGGAGACCCATGGTGCCTTTCATATATCTGTTTGTGCTTCAGGGATGTGGAAAAAGGCTTTAATTCCCTGGCACGAAATCACAGAGGTTTTTCCAAGATGCTTAAAAGTTGGATGCTGGAATGTCTCCTTGCTCCCCCTCCCTGCTTGACACTTAACAGGGTCAGGTATGGGAGGGGGAGTTCGGAGGTGTTACAGCTTACTGCACTTCAAGAGATCAGGACTCTGACTCTTTTTACTATAGAATAAAAGCATTTTTCTACATTCTGGAAGCACAGGCAGATTTATGAAAGGTACCATGTGTCTCCTGACCCTAGCATCTAACAGTGTCAGCAGTCTGGAACGTGAATTACAGCTGACAGATTCCCTTTAACAATTTATTGAAAATAGTGTCTCTATAAAATAGAGAACACAACAAAACTAAATAAATGTAAAAACCTTGTGAAGGTGCGTCTCTGGACTATTCTTTTTGCACCCAGCTTACTTTTTTTTTAACTTTTTCTTCTGTATAAAGGACAGAGGATACGGGGAAACCAGGAAAAGTGGAAAGAGGGACAAAAGTAAAAAGGCGACTTAGTTCTCTGAAGAACAGGGTTACTGGATCCTGGCAAAAGGATAAGGTACAAAATGGATGTAAAGTATTAAAGGGGTTATCCAGTGAAAATCTCTTTTCTTTCAAATCAACTGGTTTCAGAAAGTTATATAGATTTGTAATTTACTTTTATTTGAAAATATCAAGTCTTCCCATATTTATCAGCTTCTGTAAGTTCTGTAGGAAGTGGTGTCTACTTTTCAATCCAACACACTACAAAAACACACTGCACCATTAGTGGCTAAAAAGTATTCTAAAATGCTAACATAAAAACAGACTACACATCTGCAAAGTTTTGCAGATCTCCTCCAAACAGAACAAAATGTGTGTCGTACTATGAGTGGAGGATTATGTGTTGTCATAATCCAACTCGGGTTCTAGTTACTAATAAATACCTATAGAAAACACTCAATCTCTCATTTATCACAAAATGAAATTTTATTATTAAAAGCACATTATAATAATAATTCATATAAGACAATGAACCACGACTGAAAAGAATGTTTAAAAACAACGAACATACAAGAGGGAGCCGCTACAGATAGACAATAATAAGTGTGAACTAGACAGTAAGTAAATCATGAATCGGTAAAAAAGAAAGGTGCTGTAAGTAGGGTATATAAAGCCTAATAGTACACACAAAGGTCTTTCAGCAGAGAACCACATACAAATGTGGTTAAAACAAATAGTATTACCTAAATGGTGAATAGTAGAATCGTCCACTGGTTGCCCCCACCCCTGAACAAACAGACTATTTGGATGGAATTCTGTCTTAAAGGAGAAGTCCGGCGAAATTTTTTATTAAAGTATTGTATTGCCCCCCCAAAAGTTATACAAATCACCAATATACACTTATTACAGGAAGTGCTTATAAAGTGTTTTTTTTCCCTGCATTTACTACTACATCAAGGCTTCACTTCCTGGAGAAAATGGTGATGTCACGACCCGACTCCCAGAGTTGTGCGGGCTGTGGCTGCTGGAGAGGATGATTATGTCATCTCCACACATATGGTATTAATAAAAACTAGAGATCATGGCGCAAAAAAATGACACCCCAAACAGACGCGTACGTGAAAAAATAGAAACGCTATAAATCAAATAAGGGCCATTGTAATCACAGCTATTTGCCCACAGCCCATAAATGATATTTTGGGGGTTCCGTCATACAGGGTATGGTAGATCAAAAGGTGCTTTTAAAAATTACACCCGTTCCTGAAAAAAAAACAAGCCCTTACACGGCCCTGTAGCTGGAAAAATAAAAGCGTTATGGGTCTTAGAAGAAGAGAAGGAAAAAACGAAAACGCTAAATTGAAAATCGGGATCGTGTCGGGGTGACAGGCTCCCGACCCCCACTAGAGCACCTTATACGTACATGATCGCGCCAGGTCCCGCTTCTTGAGATGGTCGGGTGACGGAGATTTCAGCGCCCGAAGCCCAGCATGCACGCTCCTGAGTCCAACTCTCAGAGAATGACTGGTGAGTCCGACGCTCCGTCACTCTCTATGAGCGTTGGACTCATCTCAGGAGCGCGCACGCGCCGGGCTTCGGGCGCTGAAATCTCCAACACCCGACCGTCTCAAGAAGTGGGACCCAGCGCAATCAGATACGTATAAGGTGCTCTAGCGAGGGGTCGGGAGCCTGTCACCCCGGCACGGGGGGTAACAGGTTCCCTTTAAGGCCATTTTGGGCTCTGTCCTTAAGAGGTTAAGAGTATTGTGCATGTTTTTATAGTATTTATTTCTCTATATAGTGTAGCACAGTGTTGATTTGTAATTATGGATGTTGATGTACGGGATAAAATAGATTCATATACTGCAGACAGCATCTGCAGTTTTCGCTTTAATGCAATACTGTACTGTATTCATCTACCCAACCCCCCTGCAGGTACCATCCGTTTGCTAAATTAAAGTCCTTCCCAGTCGTGTGCTCCTTCTTGTCATCTGTAAGGCCCCTGGGCACTACGTCACATGAGCCAGCAGATGATGACAAGAACTACTTGCCGGGGGTGTAACAGATGTCAAGGAGGATGAGGAAGAAGAAGAAAGGAGAGGAGTAGAAGGCCTAGGGCCTCATTGACTCCACTATTGACTGAGCTGCTGCACATTAGACCAGTGATTTTCAACCAGTGTGCCGTGGCACACTAGTGTGCCGTGACACATGGTTGGGTGTGCCGCGGGGAAAGTTCCCCAAACTATGGTGCCCCTGTGAAAAAGGAGAAAACAATGGGGGAGAGAAACCTGGGGATGGGGGAGAGAAACAGCGGAGAGAAAAGTATGGTGGAGAGAAGCACAGGAGAGAAGCATGGGGAAGAGAGGCACAGGAGAGAAGCAGGGGGGAGAAGTATGGTGGAGAGAAGCACAGGGGGGAGAAGCACAGGAGAGAAGCATGGGGGAGAGAAGCACAGGAGAGAAGCATGGGGGAGAGAAGCACAGGAGAGAAGCATGGGGGAGAGAAGCACAGGAGAGAAGCATGGGGGAGAGAAGCACAGGAGAGAAGTAGGGGGGAGAAGCACAGGAGAGAAGCAGGGGGGAGAAGTATGGTGGAGAGAAGCACAGGAGGGAGAAGAAAACAGTCCCAGGTTTCACACTGAGTTAGTATAAATACATTTAGAATCTATATTATTAACTATATGTATAATATGTACTGTTTTAGTGTCATTTTGTGCCATTTTGGTTGGTGGTGTGCCCCGGGATTTTTTTTAAGTATAAAAAGTGTGCCGCAGCTCAAAAAAGGTTGAAAATCACTGCATTAGACTATTCTGGCCAAGGGAAGCCCTTGCAATCTAGAGCCTCATAGCACTTTGATTTGCCATTGTTTTAAAGGAGTTCTCTGGAGAACAAAAATGTCTTCAACTAGTGTTGAAAAGTTATTTAAATTTGTAATTTACTTTTATTTAGAAATCGCCAGTCTTCCAGTACTTAGCTGCTGGATGTCCTACAAAAAGTGGTGTATTCTTTTAAGTCTGACACAATGCTCTCTACTGTCACCTCTGTCCATGCCAGGAACTGTCCAGAGCAGTAGCAAATCCCCATCGAAAACCTCTGCTGCTTTGGACAGTTCCTGACATGGACAGAGGTGGCAGCAAAGGGCACTGTGTCAAGGTATGTGTACACTATGGAATCCGCGTGGATAACATTACGTCAATTCTTTGGTCGTACGGCAGAATCCACCTGAGTCAAGCGGGAGCACGAGGGATCTTATTAGTGCGGATTCTGTAGTGTGCACATACCCTTAGACGGAAAAGAATACACCACTTCCTGACGGACATACAGCAACTGATAAGTACTGGAAGACTGGAGATTTTTAAATAAAGGTGAATTACAAATCTAGTTAACTCTCTAGCACAAGTTGATTTGATTTTTTTCTTTGCCAGAGTACCCCTTTAAGTGATGCAGTAATGCAATGAAAATGCATAACACAGCCTTACTATTTTAATATCATAACATCATATGTCTCTCAAATTAATAAATCCTTTTCTAACAGGACAATGTTTTATTTTCTTCACCCTCTTGTCTTCTAGGGTAAGATGAAAGAGCAGCTAAAAGAAAAAGGCAGAAATACGAAGGACAAATGGATAAATGCCAATGGGCATGAGCTGGTGCCAGGCTGCTTCTCAAGTCACGCCAAATGCACTTTATGCACAAAGTCACTTGTAAATGGGCGTGGACTACAGTGCATGTGTGAGTAGGCACTGCTTGTTTGCTGGGAGGGGTACTGCCACATTTCACTTACTCCTTAGGCTATATGTGCACACAGTATTTCTATCCGTCTTTTGGTCAGTATTTTTTCAACCGAAATCAGGAGTAGAATTGACAGGGCAAAATTATAATGGAAAGATTTGTTTTGGTTGAAAAAAAAGACTGACAGAAATACTATTGAACAGTGTGAACTGTGAACATTGCCTTAAAGTGAATCCTTCAGTAGCAATTCATGATCCAAACTGCTGCCCATCAGGGTATTTTCTCACACGTTACGACGCCAGTAGAAAATGGTGAGCGCACGCACTGCTTCTGACGGGGATTTCTCGGCGGCGGGACCAGGACTTCGAGAAAGGGGTAAGTATAAGGGGCTCCACCGGGGGGGGGGGGGGTGGGGTCGCGCAGGCTTCACCCCGGCAGCCGGGGTGACAGGCTTCCTTTAATGCAATAAAGGATGGCTGGATGGCAATGAAGTGATCGATTACTGCAATATAGGGATGCAGTAACACAATGAAATGATGCAGCACTGCAATTCAGTGATGCATTCACATTGCATTTTTACTGCATGTGTGAACACAACCTGACTGTAGATAGCTGTTAGGTCAAGGAGACCTGTTACCTTTCATAGGGAAATTAGTGTCATAGAATCTTTCCCAAGCCCCTGAAGTGGTAAGGGCTGGAACACATCCTCACTCTCCTTCCCGTCCCTTACACTGCTTGAATTTAGGGCTGTGGAGTCGGTAAGCCCCAGCTCCGACTCAGACTCCTGAATTTTATCAAGACCGACTCAGACTCCCAACTGAGACTCCTGCTCCTTCATAAATGGCCAGTCATATACCAGGGGAGTTATTTATCACACTGGCTCAACAGCTTCTCCCTAATGTCCTACATGATCCTGGGGCGACTTCTGAGGGAATAAGGAAAGATATAAAGCAGATTCTCCTGTGTGTGCAGTGGATGCAGCCAGTCTCCAGCCTCCATGTCCTTAACTACTCAGAACTAGACTAGATGGAGCAGGTGGTCTTTTCCTGCTGACAATCTTCTATGTTTCTAACTAAATATTCACCATACACACAGAAACACTGCTAAGAATGCCAGATCCCTGTGATATAGAGGTCAGCCATAGTGATATACATGGGGTCACACAGTGATATAGAGGGGTCACTGTGGGTGTGGGGGCACGCCATAGCACACACACAGCCTGCTGCAGCCATAGCACGCACGCACACACAGCTGCAGCCATAGAACACTGAAGAAACACCACATTGAGGACAGAGGTTACTGCTACACTACCTATGTCTTCTCCTCTATATTACACAGGATATCTTCATATTACACTGCTGCTCATATACAATCATCCAGCATCCAGGAAGAGAACAGCACAGATCTCCCGCCACACAATGGACTCTTCCAGCTTAGAAACAAACTGCCAAATAGTGACCGACAACTTTTCCTCGACCACCGTTATCTAATAGGGCCAGTGTTCTATTAGAATGTTGCTCATAATATATATTGATGAGCAAAACTCAATTCTTAATAATTCTAGGATTTTTTTTAAAGCTGGATTCGGTAAATTTTTTCTGACTCCAACTCTGACTCCACAGCCCTGGTTGAGTTTCCAGCTGTCAATCAAGCAGAGGCAGGTACAGTATGGAAGGGGGAGTTAGGGTACTTGCACACTACACAATGGCGACGGAAAACCCTTTGTGCATTCCGTAGCTCGCGGACTGTGGGGGGTGCGTGTCTCCGCCCGTCTCAGACTCCACTCTATGCATGGGCAGATTCCATCATCTGTCCAATGAATGAACCGGGTGCAAGCTGCGGAGTGCTTTCCGTCGCCATTCCGTAGTGTGCACGTACCGTTAGAAAGCATTGCAGAATGTCAGGTGCTTGGGAAAGACACTTCACATCAGGGAATTACAACATTTTCTATGTTCTGGACAGATATATTCTTTCACAAGGTACCATGTGTCTCCCTGACCTAACATCATCTAAGGGCCCTTTTACACTGAAAGATTATCTGACAGATTATCTGCCAAAGATTTGAAGCCAAAACCAGGAATGGATTTGAAAAGAGGAGAAATCTCAGGCTTTATAGTCCATTCCTGGCTTTGGCTTCGAATCTTTGGCAGATTATCTGTCAGATAATCTTTCCGTGTAAAAGGGCCCTTACAGTGTCAGCAGATTAGAAGATGAATTGCAGCTGACAGATTCCCTTTAAATCTCTGGTAATAGCATGGTAAGTAGAGCTAACGTTTTAACAGTAGAACAGAATTATATGAAAAAAAAAAGTGTTTGTTTAGCACAAGAAGGCACATATATACTCCAGTCACCTGACTAACCCTGTATTCTGTGGCCATAGTACACTGCAATAACATCCCACATGTGGGCTTCATTAGATTCTATGGAGTTGGATGTCCCTTACAAACTGTAAGTAAGACCGAGTATGATGAATGTCTGAGGACGTTGAACAGAAAATTATCATCTTTATTATAAATCACATAAAAGCAGAAAATGCAGTCACACTTAGTGGTCATGTGTGCAAACCCATATACAGACATAATGCAAGTTATCACCTATGTTCTGACCAAAATCAGGCTACATTTACACGTTCAGTGGTTTTTCAGGACCATATATGATATCTGTAATCGTCAATAATCTTTGTCCACAATCTTAAAAAAGATCAGCTGCGTTGCATCAGTAGGCTAGGTTCACACTACGTATATGTCCGGCCGCATATTTTTCGCGGCCGGACATATACGTATGAAACTCCGGCTGGGACTTTACGCAAGTTGCGGCCGGATACGTACGGACCGCGAACTTACGCCCGTAGCGTACTTACGCTTCCCGAGCGCTCTTCGTAGCGATCTGACAGCGGTCTTTTACTTGAAAATCTTCGCCTAGCCCCGGACACCCCACAGAACCTTTTAGATCGGAACAAAAAGCTGGCAAAATGAAGAAATCACCACTACGTACGGGACCGCATGTTACGCTACGGGCGTAAGTTACGGCATTTCCGCCCGGAAACAATGGTCTGGTTCATTTTTTACGGCACCGCATACGATCCGGGCGTAAGTTCGTACGTAGTGTGAACTGTGCGCCCGTAGATCGTATACTTTCCATTGTACGCAAACTACGTAAGTTTCCGGCCGCTTATTCACGGAACGAGCTACGGCCGGAAACTTACGTAGTGTGAACGTAGCCGTAATCTGTATTTTTTGTGGATCAGCAAAGAAGGGGAAGGTGATAGTTAAAGGGGTACTCCAGCGTGGGGGCACTTTTTTTGCTGGGACCGGGGAGGAGGTGGCCGAGGGAAAAGACGTCCACTCACCTCCCCGGTACCAGCGGCGGGTCCCGCATCGCGGTGCTCCGGTGCCTGGCCGCTTCCGTGTGTCTGACGCGGGCCCGAGACGTGACGTTTCAGGTCCGCTCAGCCACTCAGTGACAGAGGCGGGATCTGAGCAGACTTGAAACGGATCCCGCCTCCTTCACTGAGTGGACCTGAAACGTCACATCTCAGGCCCGCGTCAGACACCCAGAAGCTGCCGGGAACCGGGCACCAGAGCGTCGCGATGCAGGACCCACCGATGGAATCTCGACCACCTCCTCCCCGGTCCCAGCAAAAAAGTGCCCTCACGCTGGAGTACCCCTTTAAAGGGAATCTGTCAGCACCTGGGTGCTGGCAGTGTAGTGTTGGTAAGTGTCCCCTGTTGTGTCTGTAAAATCATTACTCATCTTTATCTTTTACGGATTTGCAGACGTTACAAGCGTTCTATCTGTTAAAATTACAGATCTGCAAAAATCAGACACTTCCACAGACTTCTATGGAATAATCTGTGCTAGAATTACGGTCCGTACTGGAGCTTGTTGGCCTTTTTTTGCAAATTGCAGATCCGTAAATTTGCAAATCAGTCCAACTGAAATCAGTGGGCTCTAAATTTGTCGGTAATTTGGTAATTACAGACAAAACTACGGAACATGTGAATGTAGCCTTAGGTTGCGTTGTTAAGTCACAATCATATGTCAATAGCACACAGTTAAAGGGTTTAGGGTTTATCCAGCTAAAAAAAAAAAAAAAGTCTTTCAAATCAACTGATATCAGAAAGTTATACAGATTTATAATTTACTTCTATTAAAAAATCTCAAATCTTCCCATACTTACTAGCTGCTGTATGTCCTGCATACATCTCTGGACGAGACAGGAACTGTCCAGAGCAGCAGCAAATTCCCATAGAAAGCCTCTCTTTCTCTAGAGAGTTCCTGTCTCGGACAGAGGTGTCAGCAGAAAGCACTGTGTCATTGATGTCTTCAATATCATTGGCAGCTGTGATTTCTGCTCAGCAGGAATCAACTTTGTACCAGGGAGGTGTGTCTAGTGGTGGTGTTACAGTGAACAGGGCAGGTGTGTCTAAAGGTCATGGTGTTTCAGTGTACTGGCCAGGTGTTTCTAGTGGTGGTGTTAGTGTACCAGACAGGTGTGTCTGGTGATAATTGTGCTACAGTGTGGGTAGGTTTGTCTAGTGGTGGAACTGCCCTACTCTTTGTGAATGGTACCGTGACAGCCCATACTACTGTACATAAACAACATCAGTAATTCAGTCAACATTGCTCTCTACATGGACATTGTGCCTCTACATGGACAACACAGGCCTAATGTAATCTTCTTGGAGAACAATGCTCCAGCTCATTAGAAAATGGCTGCTGGAGACTGGAGGACATCACATAAAGTGGCTACTGCTGAAGACTGGTGGACTTCACATGGAGCGAATGCTGGAGACTGGGGGACCTCACATGGAGCAGCTGCTGGTGGAGACTGGGGAACCTCATATGGAGCAGATGCTCCTGGAGACTGGGGGACCTCACATGGAGCAGATGCTCCTGGAGACTGGGGGACCTCACATGGAGCGGATGCTGCTGGAGACTGGGGGACCTCACATGGAGCGGATGCTGCTGGAGACTGGGGGACCTCACATGGAGCGGCTGCTGCTGGAGACTGGGGGACCTCACATGGAGGGGCTGCTGGTGGAGACTGGGGAACCTCACATGGAGCAGATGCTCCTGGAGACTGGGGGACCTCACATGAAGCGGATGCTCCTGGAGACTGGGGGACCTCACATGGAGCGGATGCTCCTGGAGACTGGGGGACCTCACATGGAGCGGATGCTCCTGGAGACTGGGGGACCTCACATGGAGCGGATGCTCCTGGAGACTGGGGGACCTCACATGGAGCGGATGCTCCTGGAGACTGGGGGACCTCACATGGAGCGGATGCTCCTGGAGACTGGGGGACCTCACATGGAGCGGATGCTCCTGGAGACTGGGGGACCTCACATGGAGCGGATGCTCCTGGAGACTGGAAGACCTCACATGGAGCGGATGCTGCTGGAGACTGGGGAACCTCACATGGAGCGGATGCTGCTGGAGACTAGGGAACCTCACATGGAGCGGATGCTGGGGGACCTCACATGGAGGGGCTGCTGGTGGAGACTGGGGGACCTCACATGGAGCAGCTGCTGGTGGAGACAGGGGGACCTCACATGGAGCGGATGCTGATAAAGACTGGTGGACTTCACATGGAGCGGATGCTGGAGATTGGGGGACGTCACATGGAGCGGCTGCTGGAGACTGGGGGACCTCACATGGAGCGGCTGCTGCTGGAGACTGGGGGACCTCACATGGAGGGGCTGCTGGTGGAGACTGGGGAACCTCACATGGAGCGGATGCTCCTGGAGACTGGGGGACCTCACATGGAGCGGATGCTCCTGGAGACTGGGGGACCTCACATGGAGCGGATGCTGCTGGAGACTGGGGGACCTCACATGGAGTGGCTGCTGCTGGAGACTGGGGGACCTCACATGGAGGGGCTGCTGGTGGAGACTGGGGAACCTCACATGGAGCGGATGCTCCTGGAGACTGGGGGACCTCACATGGAGCGGATGCTCCTGGAGACTGGGGGACCTCACATGGAGGGGCTGCTGGTGGAGACTGGGGAACCTCACATGGAGCAGATGCTCCTGGAGACTGGGGACCTCACATGGAGCGGATGCTCCTGGAGACTGGGGGACCTCACATGGAGCGGATGCTCCTGGAGACTGGGGGACCTCACATGGAGCGGATGCTCCTGGAGACTGGGGGACCTCACATGGAGCGGATGCTCCTGGAGACTGGGGGACCTCACATGGAGCGGATGCTCCTGGAGACTGGAAGACCTCACATGGAGCGGATGCTGCTGGAGACTGGGGAACCTCACATGGAGCGGATGCTGCTGGAGACTAGGGAACCTCACATGGAGCGGATGCTGGAGATTGGGGGACGTCACATGGAGCGGCTGCTGGTGGACCTCACATGGAGTAGCTGCTGGTGGAGACAGGGGGACCTCACATGGAGTAGCTGCTGGTGGAGACAGGGGGACCTCACATGGAGTAGCTGCTGGTGGAGACTGGGGGACTTCACATGGAGCGGATGCTGGAGATTGGGGGACGTCACATGGAGCGGCTGCTGCTGGAGACTGGGGAACCAGATGTAGGTGTATAAGCAGCCACGAAATGTAGGTGTATCCAGGTGTGGGGGCAGCCACCAGATGTAGATGTAGCCAGGTGTAGGTAGGGGCAGTCACCAGATGTAGGTGTATACAGGTGTATGGGCAGCCACCAGATGTAGGTGTATTCAGGTGTATGGGCAGCCACCAGATGTAGGTGTATACAGGTGTACGGGCAGCCACCAGATGTAGGTGTATACAGGTGTATGGGCAGCCACCAGATGTAGGTGTATCCAGGTGTACGGGCAGCCACCAGATGTAGGTGTATCCAGGTGTACGGGCAGCCACCAGATGTAGGTGTATCCAGGTGTAGGGGCAGCCACCAGATGTAGGTGTATCCAGGTGTAGGTGTATCCAGGTGTAGGGGCAGCCACCAGATGTAGGTGTATCCAGGTGTAGGTGTATCCAGGTGTAGGGGCAGCCACCAGATGTAGGTGTATCCAGGTGTAGGTGTATCCAGGTGTAGGGGCAGCCACCAGATGTAGGTGTATCCAGGTGTAGGTGTGTCCAGGTGTAGGGGCAGCCACCAGATGTAGGTGTATCCAGGTGTACGGGCAGCCACCAGATGTAGGTGTATCCAGGTGTACGGGCAGCCACCAGATGTAGGTGTATGCAGGTGTACGGGCAGCCACCAGATGTAGGTGTATCCAGGTGTACGGGCAGCCACCAGATGTAGGTGTATGCAGGTGTACGGGCAGCCACCAGATGTAGGTGTATGGGCAGCCACCAGATGTAGGTGTATACAGGTATATGGCCGTTCTCAGATTATGGGGCTGCTGGGTCTCAGCCTATACCAAAGTCTAATGCTAGAAATACGTGAGGTTTGTGCACAGCGACACCTAGTGTCCAATGCAGTGAGTGCACCGGCGCCTCATCTACCTGTAGGTGCCCCGTCCTTTCAGTCACAATCTAGCGGGATATGGAGCCCCATCCTGCACAGGTACCGAGCGGCGCCAGGTAGTTCCCCTACACGCCATGGTCGGCGCCGATGGACTTTGTATCGTCACCCGCTGCCCGCCACTCGTCCACTTACAGATCTATTACAGAAGCCCGCGGTGTACAAACATCCCGCTCCCACCTCCCTGGCCAGGACCGGAAGTGTCCCTCCTCCAAACTTCCGCTTCCCGGTAAGCCCGTCAGGTGGAGTCCAGTGTCCTCGGAGACTGCGGCGGCACAGGTATGACAGGGGGGGGGGAGAAAAATACACCGGACACCTGCTGATGGTATACAGCCGCTTCTTACGTCATCTTTCACCGCCGATACCTGTGCGGTATAGTCGACAGGCCAGGTGATGATTACTATGGCAACTGGTGTCACCAGAGCAGCTGAGCTATGTAGTCCTGTATGAGACTGGTGTCACCAGAGCAGCTGAGCTATGTAGTCCTGTATGAGACTGGTGTCACCAGAGCAGCTGAGCTATGTAGTCCTGTATGAGACTGGTGTCACCAGAGCAGCTGAGCTATGTAGTCCTGTATGAGACTGGTGTCACCAGAGCAGCTGAGCTATGTAGTCCTGTATGAGACTGGTGTCATAAAGCAGCTGAGCTATGTAGTCCTGTATGAGACTGGTGTCACCAGAGCAGCTGAGCTATGTAGTCCTGTATGAGACTGGTGTCACCAGAGCAGCTGAGCTATGTAGTCCTGTATGAGACTGGTGTCATAGAGCAGCTGAGCTATGTAGTCCTGTATGAGACTGGTGTCACCAGAGCAGCTGAGCTATGTAGTCCTGTATGAGACTGGTGTCCTAGAGCAGCTGAGCTATGTAGTCCTGTACGAGACTGTGTTGTTTGGGTGATGTTGTGTGGGACCTGTCAGAGCTGTCACTGGGGGGGCTCTCCGCATCCCCCTGTGCTGCGAGGGGCTCTCCGCGTCCCCCTGTGCTGCGAGGGGCTCTCCGCGTCCCCCTGTGCTGCGAGGGGCTCTCCGCGTCCCCCTGTGCTGCGATGGGCTCTCCGCGTCCCCCTGTGCTGCGAGGGGCTCTCCGCGTCCCCCTGTGCTGCGAGGGGCTCTCCGCGTCCCCCTGTGCTGCGAGGGGCTCTCCGCGTCCCCCTGTGCTGCGAGGGGCTCTCCGCGTCCCCCTGTGCTGCGAGGGGCTCTCCGCCCCCCCCCCTCCCCCTGGGCTGCAAGGGGCTCTCCGCCCCCCCCCCCTCCCCCTGGGCTGCAAGGGGCTCTCCGCGCCCCCTGGGCTGCGGGGAGGAGTGTCCTGGAGGAGCATTGTGCATCAGTCACCTGTAGACTTAGTAAACAAGGTGTCATCGTGGCCCTGGAGATGGAGCCTACCTTCAGGTGGTTGTTATGGGGATTCCTGAAATGCTTTCCATAGTTGTCAGGTCTGTGCAGCCAGTCATCCCTTATGTAATGGTGACACATACATACATTACACACATCATGGGTCTTACTCATTGGATGTGTACGTGAATACACATAGGAATGACTATAGAAACGGACGGCTTTTCTGAAGGTAAAACATTTCACATCTGTTGCTGTGTTGTCCTAATACTTGGTGGGGTATGTCAGAGGAAAAAGGGTTACTGGAGAGTCAGTGTGTGTTTTGATAAAAAGGAATCAGTCAGCTCCTGGGCCCTACCTAAGGTGCTGGCAGCCCCCTAGTGAACATGGTGTTTTTGGTAATTTGTACGTGGAGTGGATTATGAACATTTTGACAGATCTGCTCGACATTACTCAGCAGTGCTGCGTCAGTCCCACAACAGCAATGAGGTTGTCTGTAGAGTGTAAGGCTGGGTTCACACACAGTATATTTCAGTCAGGATTTGGTCAATATTTTGCAACCTCAGCCAGGAGTGGATTGAAAACACAGGTTCTGTTCACACAATGTTCAAATTGAGTGGATGGCTGCCATATAATGGTAAAGAACTGCCGTTATGGTAAAGAATAGCCGTTATTTTTAAATAATAGCAAAAATTTGCCGTTAAATGACGACCAGTCACTCAATTTCAACATTGTGTGGACAGATCCTTTCTGTGTTTTCAATCCACTCCTGGTTTTGGTTGCAATATAAGGACCACAATACTGACTGAAATATACTGTGTGTGAACCCAGCCTGACAGTGTAAGTGGGATGTCACTGCTCTCTGCCTGTCAGCGCACTTGGCGGGATGATTGACAGGGAGAGAGGCCAGTAACGGGCCACTCTGCCTGCAAATCATCCCCTCCGAGCACGCGGACAAGCAGAGAGCGGTGACCAGATAAGGGCGGGGAGTCGCCCAGATGACTACCTCCCTGCCTCTGTCTGCCGTGCGCCCTGGCAATTAAACCTCTTTTTCTCCGATACGTGCCACGGGCTGCTCTGGGGCTGTATACACTGCTCCAAGGAACCTGGGCTGATTGGTTCCCTTTAAATTAGCTTTATTCTTATCCTTATAACTTTTAGGTCTATGGGGCTTTTTGAGGCGCCATGATCTGTACCTTCTATCGGTACCTCACTTGCATATTTGTGACATAACATTCACTTTTTGTTCATTTAGTGGTCGCTTATGCTTTTTACTGTAAGAGATCAGATGGCAGATATGTTTATTCTTTTGGCTGCAGCAGGCTGTATGTGTCTGTGTGTGCATGCTATGGCTGCAGCAGGCTGTTTGTATGTGTGTGTGTGTGTGTGTGTGTGTGTGTGTGTGTGTGCGCGCGTGTGCACGTGCTATGGCTGCAGCAGGCTGTATGTGTCTGTGTGTGCAAGCTATGGCTGCAGCAGGCTGTGTGTGTGTGTGCACGTGCTATGGCTGCAGCAGGCTTTGTGTGTGTGCTAAGGCTGCAGTAGCTTGTGTGTGTTATTTATGCAGCAGGCTGTGTGTGAGAGAGAGAGAGAGGGGCAGAAATTAACCCTTTGAGTACCAGGCCCAAAATGACCCAGTTGACTGCGCAAATTTTGATCTTAGTGTTTTCGTTTTTCCCTCCGCCCCTTCTAAGAGCTCTAGCACTCTCAGTTTTCTATCTACAAGCCATGTAAGTGCTTATTTGTTACAGGAATAGTTGTACTTTGTAATGGCGTCATTCATTTTACCATAACATGTATGATGGAATTCCAAATATATTATTTATGAAGATATAAATTGGTGAAATCGCAAAAAAGAATGCAATATGGTAACGTTTGGGGGGTTCCTGTGTCTACGTAATGCACTATATGGTAAAAGGGACATGATATTATTACTCTATAGGTCAGTCCGAACACAACCATATGCAGGTTACACAGATTCTCTAATGTTATATTTTTTTTTTTATGAAATCCTTTTTTTTGGCAATTAAATATTAATAAAATGGGCCTATTGTGACACTTATAAAGGTTTTATTTTTTCACCTACGGGGCTGTATGGGGTGTCATTTTTTCCGCCATGATCTCTAGTTTTTATTAATACCATATTTGTGAAGATCGAACGTTTTGATCACTTTTTATTGATTTTTTTTAAAATATATAATGTAACAAAATCGGTAATCCGTGCACTTTTTCCCCTCTTTTCGTGTACGCCGTTCACCGATCACAATGACGCTTGTTATATTTTAATAGATCGGACAATTACGCACGCTACGGTATATTATATGTTTATCTATATCCATGGGTAAATTACTTGTCTAGAGACCACCAACTGTTCTTTCTTTGGTTCGATTCCCCTGATGGAAATGAAATATAGTTGCTTTTTTAATTATTATTATTGCATCACTGTGTATCAAGTGCAAAAAAATCAGGTTAAAATTAGTTTTTTGTTTTTTTTTTAACAATGATGAGAGAAAGAAAAATCCTGTATATTTTAGATTTTTCTAGAGTGCTTCTTTAAGACATAAACTGCATACAGAGGACTGAGCTGCAGCTGAGCGAGCAGGAGGCCGGGCAGCAATGATTATTTATGAAGAAGAGGTAGGAGGAAGGAACTGTGAGGTGTGCCAGAGACCTGAGATTGTGCATCATCCACTCCACGGTAATCCACTCCCCTTGTGAGCATGGTACCAAAAGGTACCTTGCTCACAAGGGGAGTGCCAGCTATAACACACTGTCAACACCTCAGGTAGGGCCTGGGTGCTGAAAAATTTCCTTTATGGCCTGCTGCCCGTCCTCCACATACGATACGCAGAAATTTTTGCCACAACCGAGCGTTCCTGTGTTCTCTATGGGGAGGGGTAAGCAGCAGTGAGAGCACTCGCAGCGGCTTATCTCTCTCTCATCAAAGGTGTCCGCTTTTTTTTTTTTTACTACCAACATCATAAGAAAATGCTTTTTTTCTATGAATAGAAGCATTTTTTCTACATTCTGAAAGCACAGACAGATATTTGAAAGGTACCATGTGTGTCCTTGACCCAATAGCTTTATAACAGTGTTGGCAGTTTGGAATGTAAACTGCAGTTGACAGATTCCCTGTGCGTGCACACTACCGAATCTGCATGGATAACCCCCCGCGGATTTTGCTTCTCGCCTGTACGCATCTCCGCACATGCCATAGATTCCATTCTATGCACAGGTGGATTCCGTCGTCAAGTCAATTCTTTGGGTAAGTGCACTCTACAGAATCAGTGCGGATTCTGATGCTCTCCCCCGCTTGCACCTGCGCGTATCTTCTCCTGTGCCATAGACTCCCTTCTATGCTTAGGCAGATTCCGTCATCTGCCTATAAGTCAATTCTTGGGTTGGATGGCGGAATCCCCCTGTGCATAGAATGGAGTCTATAGACGGAGAATGGAGCACGGATGGAGATGCAAGCAAGCGGCGGGTAATCCGCCCTGAATCCGTAGTAACGACGAACCTTTTGGGCGGATGGCGGAATCTGCTTGTGCATATAATGGAGTCTATGGCACGGGCGGAGATGCAAGTGGGGGAATCCACAGCGGGTTATCCGCCTGGATTCCATAGTGTGCACGCACCCTTAGGGCTGTAAGATCCTTTGTATATGTATTTTTAGTCTGCAGATCTCTTCTACTCTAGTTGCTTACCTCTGATCAGAACAGCTTCTATTTTAGCTTTTCACCATAGTGACTAAAGTGCAATGTCTTTTCCAGCATGAAAGACAAGCACACATCTTAGAGATAATGAAAGATGCATCATTAACTACTGATCCTTGTACTGCAGACAGGACCTGAAGATAATAGAGTACATAGACCATGCGTGGTTATCTCAATATACAGTGGTACCTTGGTTTAAGAGTAACTTGGTTTAAGAGCTCTCAGTTTTTCAAAATTGTGACTTGGTTTAAGAGCATTGCTTTGGTTTAAGAGCTCCCTGTACTGGGTGGGAGTGCGAGTGGGGGAGGGGCATGGCCTGCATAGCGGGTCTACAGCACTGTACCCTGACCCAGGAAGTCTCCCTTACCTTCCAAATCATAGCAAATCCACTTTAGGCTGGGGCTTGCATCAGGGGACAGGACTCTGGAGGTAATCTCTCCATAGCTGTAACCCCTTTCTCCCCGGACAGAGAGTGCTGCATGTATGTGCCCACATCTGCCCTGCTCATTCCTTCATGCTCCCTGCAGTCTCTGTCCGCCCTTGTGTTTCCCATCCTCTCCATTCCTGTACAGTAGCTTATAATATCACATATTCTGCTGTTTCTGAATGTTTGTTTCATTTGTGTTACATGTTATTCAGAATAATAAATCATTATTTCTCGGGCATAGAACCAATTGTCTGCATTTCTATGATTTCTTATGGGAAAATTTGCTTTGGTTTAAGAGTGGATTTGGATTACAAGCACGGACCCGGAACAAATTATGTTCGCAATCCAAGGCACCACTGTCTATACTTTGGTAATCAATGCTTTATGTTAATAGGCTCTGTAATCTAGCAGACAACAGGCTTGTAAGGCTCACAGTAGGGCTGGGCGATATTGGCCTAAATTATTATTGCGGTTAATCGTACATATAGCCGCGGTAACGATAACTGAGCGATAATTATGACACGCCCCTTTTGCAAGCCAAACCCACTTGACCGTGCAAACCTGGTGATACTTTTTTTTTTATACTCTTATTAAAAAAAATAACTCACTGAGCAGCAACACAAGGCTGGGCCATATAGGCTATTGTCCTTATTATTATTTGTCATTATTAGGGGTCTCAGCAGAGACCTGGACGTGTATATACAGGTATACAGCCATTACAGGATATGTATACACAGGTATACAGCTATGTACATAGTACAGTATCTGTATATACAGCTATGTACACACTACAGGACGTTTATATACAGGTATACAGCAACATAGCTGTATACATGTCCTGTACTGTGTACATAGCCCTATACCAGTATATATACATCCGGTAGTGTGTACATAGCTGTATACCTTTTATATACATGTTCTGTAGTGTGTACATAGCTGTATACCTTTTATATACATGTTCTGTAGTGTGTACATAGCTGTATACCTTTTATATACATGTTCTGTAGTGTGTACATAGCTGTATACCTTTTATATACATGTTCTGTAGTGTGTACATAGCTGTATACCTTTTATATGCATGTTCTGTAGTGTGTACATAGCTGTATACCTTTTATATACATGTTCTGTAGTGTGTACATAGCTGTATACCTTTTATATACATGTTCTGTAGTGTGTACATTGCTGTATACCTTTTATATACATGTTCTGTAGTGTGTACATAGCTGTATACCTTTTATATACATGTTCTGTAGTGTGTACATAGCTGTATACCTGTATATACACATCCTGTAGTGTTTACGTAGCTGTATACTCAAATATGCAAGTCCTGTAGTGGCAGTATTATTTATGTATTTATGCACACACACTACAAGATATGTATATACAGGTATACAGCTATGCAGATTTTCCATTAATAACTCATGCACACTCAGCTAAGCTGAGCATTCATATGTATTATAGAATTACAAGAAATTGTTAGGGGGATCTGGGCAGAAGGGGGAAAGCAGCTGGGGGGGATCTGAAGGGGGGGGAGCAGCTGGGGGGGATCTGGGCAGAAGGGGGGGGCAGCTGGGGGGGATCTGAAGGGGGGGGAGCAGCTGGGGGGGATCTGGGCAGAAGGGGGGGGAGCAGCTGGGGGGATCTGGGCAGAAGGGGCGGGAGCAGCTGGGGGGATCTGGGCAGAAGGGGGGGGAGCAGCTGGGGGGATCTGGGCAGAAGGGGGGGAAGCAGCTGGGGGGATCTGGGCAGAAGGGGGAAAGCAGCTGGGGGGATCTGGGCAGAAGGGGGGGGGGAGCAGCTGGGGGGGATCTGGGCAGAAGGGGGGGGGCAGCTGGGGGGGATCTGGGCAGAAGGGGGGGGAGCAGCTGGGGGGATCTGGGCAGAAGGGGGGGGGAGCAGCTGGGGGGGATCTGGGCAGAAGGGGGGGGAGCAGCTGGGGGGATCTGGGCAGAAGGAGGGGAGCAGCTGGGGGGGATCTGGGCAGAAGGGGGGGAGCAGCTGGGGGGCATCTGGGCAGAAGGGGGGGAGCAGCTGGGGGGCATCTGGGCAGAAGGGGGGGAGCAGCTGGGGGGCATCTGGGCAGAAGGGGGGGGAGCAGCTGGGGGGGATCTGGGCAGAAGGGGGGGGAAGCAGCTGAGGGGGGGGCGAGGTCTGGGCAGAAGGGGGGGGCATAAGCTCTATCTCCTTCTCCCAGCCGGACAGGCGATGACCCGCTCCACATAACCGGGAGTGAGCGGCCGGGGGTACATAAGCTGTATCTCCTCCTCCCCTTGTGACCCGCTCAGCATTGGTACGCTTGTGGCCCCGTCGGACGTTCATACAGGCAGATCCCGGTCTCTGCAGGAGGAGACCGCAGGATCATGTGATGGCGTCCCTGCGGGTGCTGGAGCTGGATAGCGGGATCGGGGATCTGCACTGCGGCCCTAGATCCCGCTATTCAGCTCCAGCACCCGCAGGGACGCCATCACATGATCCTGCGGTCTCCTCCTCCAGAGACCGGGATCTGCCTGTGCAAACGTCCGACAGGGCCACAAGCGTACCAATGCTGAGCGGGTTACAAGGGGAGGAGGAGATACAGCTTATGTACCCCCGGCCGCTCACTCCCAGGTATGTGGAGCGCGTCAGCGCCTGTCCGGCTGGGGGTGGGGAGGTTATAGGCTGGTGCAGGATTGCAGGGGGCACTGAGGGACGGGCGGGCAGGGGCCGTTGGGGGGCGCTCTGTCAGGCATGGCGGGACGGCAAGTGCTATGACACATACAGCACACTGTGCAGCACTCAAATACCGCAAATACCGTCCTGGCGCAGTTGAGGTCGGTTTACCGACGCCAGAGACGGTATCGGTATTTTCACGGTATACCGCCCAGCCCTAGCTCACAGGTTAGATCGATTACAGATTTGCATATAGGAAACTGATTGCAGTATCAGCATTTTGAATAAGATTTTGTGAAATTTTTGAGTTTGATGTTAATTCATCCCAATGTGCCTTTGTTATGGCTCCCCAGTATTTCTTGCAGCATGGATCACGGCTCTTTTATGTCTCTGTAGCAACTACTCGTGTGTTAAAGGGCCCAAAGAAATCATTGGGTACTAATTCGTAATTGTTCACAGTATTTCTATCAGTCTTTTGGTCAGTATTTTTTTCTACCAAAACCTAAAGTAGGTTGAATACACAGAAGCAGTTTTATTATAATTTTACCTTAGGATCAATGCTGGGAAGACCAAGGAGATTGTTTTTCTGCAAGTGCAGATTTCCTCCAAAACCAGCGGACATCCAGGGAACGGACATTGAGACAGTCAACACCTATAAGTATCTAAGTGTGCTCCTTAATAATAAGCTGGATTGGGCTGATCCCATGGATGCACGGTTTACAAAGGGCCGCAGCAGGCTCTACCTGCTTAGGAGGGTGAGAGCCTTTGGAGTCCAGTGGGCACTTCTTAGGGCCTTTTTCTACTCTGTAGTGGCACCAGCCATCTTCTTCGAATTGGCCTCCTTGGGGAGTGGCATAACAACCAGGGATGGGAACAGACTTGACAAGCTGATTAGAAGGGTCAGCTCTGTCCTGGAAAGCCCCCTGGACGCAGTATAGGTAGTGAGTGACAGAAGGATATTGTCCTTGGTGAGCTCAATGCTGGAGAATTACTCCCATCCCCTGCACAAGACCATGCTAGTACTGGGCAGCACTGTCACTGACTGATCGACTGCTTCACCCACTGTGCGAGAAGTAAGTCTTTTGTCCCTGCTGCGTTTAGGCTGTACAATCCACACTGACCTAAGCATAGATCATTCCATATAGTGAACTGAAATCTATATATTTTTAAGCTTGTGATATCATTTCTAACTTTGTATCTTTTTACCTTTTTTCTCTGTACCTACTGGCACTGTAATGCCTTTACCTTGGAACTTTTTTATTTGTATTATCTATGCTGTTGTAGCACACTGCAATACTATGTGTCAACATAGCCTATGATGTGTGAAAGGGGCCTAAGGGCCCTATTCCACAGGAATGATAATCGGCCAAATCGGCCCCATTCGGCCCTATTCGGCCGATTATTGCTCGGTGGAATAGAGAGAACGATCAGCCGATGATCGTGTCATCGGCTGATCATTCATTTAGGGCCTGACCTAAAATCATCGTTCCCCACCGCGCATCGCTACGGTGGAATAGCGGTGCACGGCGGGCGACCGACGATTTGAGAAGCGCAGCATACATTACCTGTCAGGTCTTCTCCTCCTCTCTGTCTTCCTCCCCG
This sequence comes from Dendropsophus ebraccatus, assembly GCF_027789765.1. Lineage (NCBI taxonomy): Eukaryota > Metazoa > Chordata > Amphibia > Anura > Hylidae > Dendropsophus > Dendropsophus ebraccatus. The sequence continues at coordinate 96,955,790 of NC_091460.1, read as the reverse complement.
GGTCCCGCGCGCTCTAGCTTTAGAATGGCCTGTCAGCTGACGGAGCGCTCAGCCAATCACAGGCTGGGACCGCTACGGCCTGTGATTGGCTGAGTGACCTGTCAGCTGACAGGCCATTCTGAAGCTAGAGCGCGCGGGACTCGGGGAGGAAGACAGAGCGGAGGAGAAGACCTGACAGGTAATGTATGCTGCAAGGACATCGGTAGTGATGTCCCTGCAGCCCTCGCTCAACGATCATCGGGCCGTGGAATAGGCCCAGTAAACGAGCAGCGATCTAGCAGATAGGCGCTCGTTTACATCATTGATCGGGCCCTGCTCGGCCTGTGGAATTGGACCCTTAGTCACTAGTGGGTCATGGGGGTCGGGATATAGCATTTGGTCGTGTTTAGTGATTATTATTAATTAAAAGTATAATTTTTTTTTTTTTTTATAGCGCCAACAAATTCCATAGCACTTTACAATTCTAGGGGTACTTACGTAGACAAAAATCAGACAGACAGAAATACACATAATTATAAACAATCTATGAGGAATGAGGGCCCTGCTCGGAAGAACTTACAAACTGTGAGGAAAGGGTTGGAGACAAAAGGCAGAGGGGCAAAAGTGCTTTGCTGTTACTATGTCCGGCCATCTTCTACGTGCCCTTTCCTGTTTTTGTCTGTCAAGAACCATGAATGTGAGAATCTCCAGGAATCTAGTTCCCTCTCACCATTATCTGCTCTGTAGCTCTGTAGTATACAGATCAGCTTTGCTCTCTTACATATCTACGTTCTGAGGCATCTTACTGCCCTCTTACAGCCTGGACAAGACATGACTGACAACTGGCCTATCAGGAAAATTCACTTTTGCACAGATATTTGTGCCTTTCCATTCCTCCCTACAGGCAAACATATACACTGAACACTAAACTCTTTATGACCCAGAGAGTCAGGGGATGCCTTTTTGCTGATGCTTAATCTGATTTATTTATTTTTGTTAAAGGGCAATGAACCGATGGCTAGAAGACTCTAACCTGCTGTTATGTTCTCATAGAGCACAGGAATGCAGTTTGGTGCACTAGGGGCCGGAATACCCCTACCCTCAGTGCACCTTTCAAGCCCACCTTTTCTAATGAATATTCCAGTGCTCTGCAGCGATGTGCACAAAACGGACAGAGTGCGTCCCCAATATTTGTTAGGAGGGGCAGGGTTTACTGGTGCACTGGGAGCGGCAGTTCTGTGCACCTCATTTCCATATGGAATAAAGTAAAGATTTCCAGAAAACAGGAAAATTACCATCATTCCTAGTGCTTTGTGCACTATAGGAACATAACAGCAGGTTATACTTTTAACTTGATACTTAAAGTGTCACTGTCGTTTACATTTTTTTTGCAGCAATCAATAGCACAGGCGATTTTAAGAAACTTTGTGTTAGGGTTTAAAGAATCACTAACCAAGATATATATAGAGAAAAGTATATATAGAACGCAGCCCTTTCACCCATTTCATACTCACTGTTGTAATGCATGGGTGTAAAACAACTAGCTGCAGTAGGAACATCCTGGCCCCTTTACAAAGCCTTTTAAAGGGGTTGGCCATTTTAGAGTAAAATAACTCAGTGTACAGTATTAGTAAGTGTACTCTCTGCACTTACTGACAGCAGCTCCCTTTGTACTCACTGCACTTACTGACAGCAGCTCCCTCTGTACTCACTGCACTTACTGACAGCAGCTCCCTGTTTACTGATTGCACTTACTGACAGCAGCTCCCTGTGTATTCACTGCACTTACTGACAGCAGCTCTCTGTGTACTCACTGCACTTACTGACAGCAGCTCTCTGTGTATTCACTGCACTTACTGACAGCAGCTCCCTCTGTACTTACTGCACTTACTGACAGCAGCTCTTTGTACTCACTGCACTTACAGCTGCTACCTGTATACACTGCACTTACCAACAGCTCCCTTTGTACTCACTGCACTTACTAACCACAGCTCTCTGTGTACTTACTGCACACACTGAAAGCAGCTCCCTGTGTACTCACGGCACTTACTGACAGCAGCTCCCTGTTTACTGATTGCACTTACTGACAGCAGCTCCCTGTGTATTCACTGCACTTACTGACAGCAGCTCTCTGTGTACTCACTGCACTTACTGACAGCAGCTCTCTGTGTATTCACTGCACTTACTGACAGCAGCTCCCTCTGTACTTACTGCACTTACTGACAGCAGCTCTTTGTACTCACTGCACTTACAGCTGCTACCTGTATACACTGCACTTACCAACAGCTCCCTTTGTACTCACTGCACTTACTAACCACAGCTCTCTGTGTACTTACTGCACACACTGAAAGCAGCTCCCTGTGTACTCACGGCACTTACTGACAGCTGCTACCTGTATACACTGCACTTACTGACAGCAGCTCCCTGTTTACTGATTGCACTTACTGACAGCAGCTCCCTGTGTACTTGCGGCACACACTGACAGCAGCTCCCTGTGAACTTACTGCACACACTGACAGCAGCTCCCTGTGAACTTACTGCACACACTGACAGTAGCTCCCTGTGTACTTCACACAGTGACAGCAGCTACCTGTGTACTTACGGCACACACTGGCAGCAGCTACCTGTATACACTGCACTTACTAACAGCACTTACAGCACTGTGTACTGACTGCACTTACTGACAGCAGCTCCCTGTGTACTTGCGGCACTTACTGACAGCAGCTCCCTGTGTACTTGCGGCACTTACTGACAGCAGCTCCCTGTGTACTTGCGGCACTTACTGACAGCAGCTCCCTGTGTACTTGCGGCACTTACTGACAGCAGCTCCCTGTGTACTTGCGGCACTTACTGACAGCAGCTCCCTGTGTACTCACTGCACTTACTGACAGCAGCTCCCTGTATACACTGCACTTACTGACAGCAACTTCCTTTATACACTGCACTTACTGACAGCAGCTCCCTGTATTCACTGCACTTACTGACAGCAGCTCCCTCTATACACTGCACTTACTGACAGCAGCTCCCTCTATATACTGCACTTACTGACAGCAGCTCCCTGTGTACTTACTGCACATACTTACAGCAGCTCCCTTTATACACAGCACTTATTGACAGCAGCTCCCTGTGTAGCCCATGGAACTTAAATTAGGCTTCACTCCTCCAGGCTGCACTGTCCTGCTCTGTAGTGATTATGCCCATGATATATAACCATGCCCTGCCTTCTGTGACTTTCTATGAATATATACAGACTGGGGGGCAGGGCATGGTCACATCTTATGGAGAGAAACACCACAGAGCAGGACAGCACAGCCTGGAGAAGGAGTGTCTGAATTTAGCTATGAGGTACACAAGTAGCTGCTGTCAGTAAGTGCAGTGAGTACACAGGGGGCTGCTGTCAGTAAGTGCAGTGAGTACACAGGAAGCTGCTGTCAGTAAGTGCAGTGAGTACACAGGAAGCTGCTGTCAGTAAGTGCAGTGAGTACACAGGAAGCTGCTGTCAGTAAGCGCAGTGAGTACACAGGGAGCTGCTGTCAGTAAGTGCAGTGAGTGCACATGGAGCTGCTGTCAGTAAGTATGATGAGTACACAGGGAGCTGCTGTCAGTAAGTGCAGTGGGTACACAGGGAGCTGATGTCAGTAAGTGCTGTGAGTACACAAGGAGCTGCTATCAGTAAGTGCAGTGAGTACACAGGGAGCTGCTGTCAGTAAGCACAGTGAGTACACAGGGAGCTGCTGTCAGTAAGTGCAGTGAGTACACAGGGAGCTGCTGTCAGTAAGTGCAGTGAGTACACATGGAGCTGTTGTCAGTGTGTGCAGTAAGTACACAAGGAGCTGCTGTCAGTAAGTGCAGTGAGTACATAGGGAGCTGCTGTCAGTAAGTTCAGTGTAGACAGGTAGCAGCTGTCAGTGTGTGCAGTAAGTACACAGGGAGCTGCTGTCAGTAAGTGCAATGAGTACACAGTAAGCGCACTGAATACATAGGGAGCTGCTGTCAGTAAGTGCAGTGAGTACACAGGGAGCTGCTGTCAGTAAGTGCAGTGAGTACACAGGGAGCTGCTGTCAGTTAGTGCAATGAGTACACAGGGAACTGCTGTCAGTAAGTGCAGTGAGTACACATGGAGCTGCTGTCAGTAAGTACAGTAAGTACACAGGGAGCTGCTGTCAGTAAGTACAGGAAGTACACAGGGGGTTGCTGTCAGTAAGTGCAGTGAGTACACAGGGAGCTGCTGTCAGTAAGTGCAGTGAGTACACAGGGAGCTGCTGTCAGTTAGTGCAATGAGTACACAGGGAGCTGCTGTCAGTAAGTGCAGTGAGTACACATGGAGCTGCTGTCAGTAAGTGCAGTGAGTACACAGGGAGTTGCTGTCAGTAAGTGCAGTGAGTACACAGGGAGCTGCTGTCAGTAAGTACAGGGAGTACACAGGGGATTGCTGTCAGTAAGTGCAGTGAGTACACAGGGAGCTGCTGTCAGTAAGTGCAGTGAGTACACAGGGAGCTGCTGTCAGTAAGTGCAGTGAGTACAGGGAGCTGCTGTCAGTAAGTGCAGTGAGTACAGGGAGCTGCTGTCAGTAAGTGCAGTGAATACACAGGGAGCTGCTGTCAGTAAGTGCAGTGAGTACACAGTGAGTACACAGGGAGCTGCTGTCAGTAAGTGCAGTGAGTACACAGGGAGCTGCTCCCAGTAAGTGCAGTGTATCCAGGGAGCTGCTGCCAATAAGTACACAGGGAGCTGCTGTCAGTAAGTGCAGTAAGTACACAGGGAGCTGCTGTCAGTAATTGCAGTGAGTACACAGGGAGCTGCTGTCAGTAAGTGCAGTGAGTACAGGGAGCTGCTGTCAGTAAGTGCAGTGAGTACAGGGAGCTGCTGTCAGTAAGTGCAGTGAATACACAGGGAGCTGCTGTCAGTAAGTGCAGTAAGTACACAGTGAGTACACAGGGAGCTGCTGTCAGTAAGTGCAGTGAGTACACAGGGAGCTGCTCCCAGTAAGTGCAGTGTATCCAGGGAGCTGCTGCCAATAAGTACACAGGGAGCTGCTGTCAGTAAGTGCAGTAAGTACACAGGGAGCTGCTGTCAGTAATTGCAGTGAGTACAGGAAGCTGCTGTCAGTATGTGCTGTGAGTACAGTAAGCTGCTGTCAGTAAGTGCAGTGAGTACAAGAAGCTGCTGTCAGTATGAGCAGTGAGTACAGGAAGCTGCTGTCAGTATGTGCTGTGAGTACAGGGAGCTGCTGTCAGTAAGTGCACTAAGGACAGTTACTAATACTGTGCCCTGAACAGTAGAAATAAGCGAATTTACAGTAATAACATGAAGTAAATAAAGTGAAGGGCTTCGTTATCTCTGCAATTCGTTCACCAGCCTGCTGCCTCTTAACTGACTGCTGCTCTATGCCGCTTCTCCCCTCGTGCTGGGAAACTGGGACATTTCACTTCATTATTACTGTAAATTCACTCAACTCTAAAGAACAGTTTTATTATAAAGTGCTCAACCCCTTTAAGCATTTAACAGCCAAAATGGAAATCGGCAGTGATGAGCGGACGTCAGAAAATTGACCTGGTTCGGCCACATGGCTAAACCCAAACACTCAGCATCAGGGGCGTAGCTAGGGGTTCAGCCTAGGGGGGCGAGCAAGTCTGAGTGGGCCCCCAACCGATTATGTTACCCAAAGGGAACCTCACTTGACAACAATGCTTTCTAAATAATAAAGGGTATATTCTGCTCCATTACTCATAGTGAATTAAGATTAAGAGCAGTGTTAGAGGCTTCTACATTTAGATATATAGACACATAAAATGAAAGAGGTTCTTCAGGATAAGAAAAACATGATTGCTCTATTCTAGAAAAAAACACCACCCCTGTCTTTATCTTTGTGTGTGTGTGGTATTGAAGCTCAGTTGCTTTCCACATGTCCCACACTGTTTTCCACATGATCAGCTCCCTCTGTTTCCACATGTCCAGCTCCCCCAGTTTTCCACATGTCCAGCTCCCCCTGTTTCCACATGTCCAGCTCCCTCTGTTTCCACATGTCCAGCTCCCTCTGTTTCCACATGTCCAGCTCCCTCTGTTTCCACATGTCCAGCTCCCTCTGTTTCCACATGTCCAGCTCCCTCTGTTTCCACATGTCCAGCTCCCTCTGTTTCCACATGTCCAGCTCCCTCTGTTTCCACATGTCCAGCTCCCTCTGTTTCCACATGTCCAGCTCCCTCTGTTTCCACATGTCCAGCTCCCTCTGTTTCCACATGTCCAGCTCCCTCTGTTTCCACATGTCCAGCTCCCTCTGTTTCCACATGTCCAGCTCCCTCTGTTTCCACATGTCCAGCTCCCTCTGTTTCCACATGTCCAGCTCCCTCTGTTTCCACATGTCCAGCTCCCTCTGTTTCCACATGTCCAGCTCCCTCTGTTTCCACATGTCCAGCTCCCTCTGTTTCCACATGTCCAGCTCCCTCTGTTTCCACATGTCCAGCTCCCTCTGTTTCCACATGTCCAGCTCCCTCTGTTTCCACATGTCCAGCTCCCTCTGTTTCCACATGTCCATCTCCCTCTGTTTCCACATGTCCAGCTCCCTCTGTTTCCACATGTCCAGCTCCCTCTGTTTCCACATGTCCAGCTCCCTCTGTTTCCACATGTCCAGCTCCCCCAGTTTTCCACATGTCCAGCTCCCCCAGTTTTCCACATGTCCAGCTCCCCCAGTTTTCCACATGTCCAGCTCCCCCAGTTTTCCACATGTCCAGCTCCCCCAGTTTTCCACATGTCCAGCTCCCCCAGTTTTCCACATGTCCAGCTCCCCCAGTTTTCCACATGTCCAGCTCCCCCAGTTTTCCACATGTCCAGCTCCCCCAGTTTTCCACATGTCCAGCACCTCCCCCCCCCCCCCTGTTTTCCACATGTTTAGGTCAGCCTTCCCCTGTTTACCAGCTGGGTTGTCTGTCCCTGTGTGCAGCAGCAGCAGTCATAGGCGGCCGTCCGGCACTGACCTGATGCGAGCGCGGGAGACGGAACAGCGTGGCACCAGTGGTGATTGATAGGTGGGCGGGCCAGGGCGGCGCACGTACCCGCAGCGGTGCGCTGAGGCCGTACGCAACCTCAGTGCACCTGATCAGGTTAAGATGGCGGCGGGAGGGGGGAGGGAGGGGGCTGTGGCTGCACTCACCCATCCAATGGCGGGCGGCGGCGGCCAGCGGCGTAAAAAATCTCTGGAGATCACAGTGGGCCCCTGCCAGAGTGGGCCCGGGGGCGGCCGCCCCCCCTGCCCCCATCAAATTTCGCTACTGCTCAGCATTCATCTCCCGGCGGCTGGAGAAATTGGATTCAACTCTATGGAGCCCTGTGGCCATGTGGCCAAACCCCGACAATTTTCATGCGTCTCATTGTGCATGTTTATATATACTGTAATATATATATATATATATATATATATATATATATTTATAATATATATGTTTAAATGGCCATTAACAAGGCAGTAGGCTTTAGACCATGTGACACTTTTACAGAGAATAATAATGGCATCAGTATATCGGTATGTAAGCCAGGAGTCCTCCGTGGTGATGTGTTTATATCTGAGGCTATTAGCTATGTGCGGTATGGGTGTAGGATGTGCTCTATATATTTATGTAAGCTTATGACTTTCCACTCACATTGCAGAGCAGCCTAAGTGCTACGTGCCTGGCATTCCTGTGCCCTGCCCAGTTTTGGTTTCTGTTCCTTCTCTATGGAGACATAAATGTGGTCATTTAGGCAGCTTTCATGCAACAGTATTTTAGAGATAAGCATGCTGGGGTCTGACCATGCAGCATTTGTATACCGGTGGCTGAAGAATTTTATACCAGACAAACAAATAAGACTAGTTGCCTTAAAAATGTATAACTTTATTGATTAAACACCATATCACAATAGAATATAAATGGGAAGAAAAAACTGACTCTAGTGCACTGGTAAGCAGAACCCTACAGTAATATTATTCACATAGGCAACACATTCAAATCTTGATGTGATATAAATCTCTTTCCTAAGCAACACCTATTTGGCCAGTAATCGAACCTTGTAAAAGTGTCAGTGATCAGCCAATGAGCGGGAAATCAAAACTTTTGATATGCCTGTAGGACATGTCAAAAGTACTGTAGACATGTAATGTAAGTGACATGTAATGCTTTAAAGCGATACTGCGGAGAAATTTATTTTTCTTTCACATCAAGTTGTATCAGAAAATTATACCGTTTGTAAGGAAGTGGTGTATTCTCTCCAGTCTGACAGTGCTCTCTCCTGCCACCTGTGTCCATGTCAGGAACTGTCCAGAGCAGTAGCAAATCCTTATACAAAAACTTTACTGTTCTAGACAGTTCATGACATGAACAGAGGTGACAGCAAAGGGCACTGTGTCAGACTGGAAAGAATACCTCACTTCCTGCAGGACATACAGCAGCTGATAAGTACTGAGACTGGAGATTTTTAACTTCTTCCCGCATTAGAACATAAATGTACATCGTGCTTTTGGTGGGGGTTCGGAGAGGGGTTGTACGTTGACCCACTCTTAACCGCCGAGATCCTGGCTGCTATCTACAGCCCGGGACCGTGGCTATTAGCAGGCGTGGTCCGATTGCCGCACCCGCTAATTAGCCATTTAAATGCAACTGTCAAAACTGACAGCTGCATTTAAATGTTTTCCCCCCCCCCATCCCTGGTGTCTAGTGGGTGGATCTTGGAGGGGAGAGCCCTTCTCTTACCATGCCGGGCCTCAGCATCAAAATGACGCTGATTCCGGCTCAGTAATCCTTAGATCTGGGCTTCAGCAGCCCAGAGCAATACAGCACTGATCCAATCAATTAGTACTGTATAATGTATACTGCACTGATCTCTTTGAGTAGTTGTAATAAAAGTCCCACAGGGGTACTTATAAGATAAGATATAAATTGGTGAAATCGTAAAAAAGAATGCAATATGGTAATTTTTTTTTTTTTTTGGGGGGGGGGGGGGGGTCCTGTGTCTATGTAATGGACTATACAGTAAAAGCGACATGGTACCATTATTCTATAGGACAGTCCGAAAACAAATATATGCAGGTCTACAAATATTTTCTAATGTTATATATATTTATGTATATTTTATAATCTCTAGTTTTTATTAATACCATATTTGTTTTGACGTTTTGATCACTTTTTATTAATTTTTTTATATATAATGTAACAAAAAAATCGGTAATCCTGGCACTTTTTTCCCTCTTTTCGTCTATGCCGTTTGCCGTTAGTGATGATGAGTGTTATATTTTAATAGATCGGACGATAATGCACGCTACGGTATATTATATGTTTATTTCTTTTTATATGTTTTATTTATATAAGGGAGGGATTTAAACTTTTATTGGGAGAGGGGCTTTGGGGCATTTATAAAGACATTTTTACGTTTTTTTACTTAACACATTTTAAGTCCTCTTGGGGGACTTTTACATACACTTATTACATTATACACACTGATCATTGCTATGCCATAGGCATAGCATTGATCAGTGTGATAGGCGCTCTGCTGATTAAGCCTACCTGTGCCTATTGGCGATCCGTTAAAACGATTGGTAAGTTAAAGGAGTTAATGACACGCTGCAGCGCAATCTATTGCGTTAACACGAAACCCCCCAAAATAAAAACAAACCAATTAGTTTTTTGGTTTTACAGCATAATTTATGGAAAAATTAAGTCTGCCTTTGCAAAGTACAATTAGAGGCGCAAAAAATAAGGGTTCATGTGGATCTGTAGGTGAAAAAATGCAAGCGCTATGGCCTTTTAAACACAAAGATAAGAAAAAGAAAGTTATCACCCCTTCAAGTACTTGTAAAATGTATAGCATTTTCACAAGGAGTTTTCAGAATAATAGAAAAAAAAACCTGTGAAGATTTGTAAAAGAGTTTGTTAAACCGCATTCACTTGCTTTCTACAGAATGGTACCTTACTGTCATTTCTGACATAAACAAATGAGGGTAGCAGAGGGTCCCCTTATAAGAAGTACCAGGATGGTACTGGTATTGTGCACTGTAACATGGCACAAAACCCTGTGCTGTTTAGAGATCATTAAAACCACTGAAAGGGGAAGTGAATAACAGTCATTGGTGACAAGGTACCTTTTAGCCTCTTGCTGCTTAGAATCCACTGCATTGTGCACAGCTATTCTCATTCTTTGTATTTTAGTGGAAGGGCCAATCCAGCGCAGTACCTACTCCTTACTGCTATGCCATGGCATGTGCTGGTGAATGTACTTTGGACTGAACATGCTGGCGTTGTGCTGGGGGATAATTTATACAGCACAATACTACTGTATAGATGATATGTTTATGGAAAAGTGGGTTATTTATATGCTGGCTTTGTACGGCGCTGTTTAAGCTGAAAAGAAAGGAACAGCTGCAGCACTGTACACATAAAGTACTAACAACAAGGGACAGCTTCCTAGAACTTCATAAGTGGTCAGGGATGATACGGAAGTCTTGATTTACCTTTCAGGGACAGTGTAGATCATATGAAAAGGCATACAGACTTGGCTTGCATTTACAGTAGCCCTGCCTTTCTATCTCCTGTACATAGCAGTAGCTAAGCCCCACCCACTTAATACGATCTGTGCTGATGTAGCTGCTACTAGAGAGACAGACTGAACCTAATAATGTCTCTGATAACCCACAAACCTCTGGAAAGCTGTTTATTGTGCTCCTACTACTGTATGTACACAGTGTTTCCTCCTGAGTTCTCCCTTCTTCCTTTAGGTTATGTTCACACACAGCATTTAATTCGCGTGAATTAGTGCTATTTTGCTATAAATAGTACTAATTAAAGGCTTTGTCATCAGAAGTTTAGTTCAACACCTTACTTTGCTGTTGCTCTTTAATTTCTGCTTACATAGCACCTTGCAAAGTCAGTGCATCAGTAACTCCTTCCTACACATGCCATGGGTAGTAGTGTGATGTACTGTAAATCATTTCCAGGCACAGTGCTAGCAAGTTCAGTCCAGCGTGCTTCCATCTGCGATGTGTTATGGCATAACTGTGAGGAAGTAGCTCCTGTTCTGTGAATTCAAGCGTCCAAAATCATGCCCCCACGAGTGATGCCATGAGAAAGTAAAGCCGGTTGTGAATACTGCTGGCACGATAATGAGAAATAGCTGTGCACCATGGAGGGGACTGTCTGGAGCTCAATAACAGCAGTTTGGAAAGATTAAAGGGGTTGGCCACTTTAAAGGAAATTTGTTCAGTGCAGTGAGTACACGGAGTTGGCAGGGCATGTTCATATATCCTGGACAGAATCACCACAAGGCAGGACAGGGCAGCTTGGAAAAGTGTAGTCTAATTTTAGCTCCATGAGGTACACAAGGAGCTGCTGTCATTAAGTGCAGTAAGTACACAGGAAGCTGCTGTCAGTAAGTGCAGTGAGTACACAAGGAGCTGCTGTCAGTAAGTGCAGTAAGTACACAGGGAGTTGCTGTCAGTAAGTGCAGTGAGTACACAGGGAGTTGCTGTCAGTAAGTGCAGTGAGTACACAGGGAGTTGCTGTCAGTAAGTGCAGTGAGTACAGGGAGCTGCTTTCAGTAAGTGCAGTGAGTACACTGGGAGCTGCTGTCAGTAAGTGCAGTGAGTACACAGGGAGCTGCTGTCAGTAAGTGCAGTGTATACAGGGAGCTGCTGTCAGTAAGTGCAGGGAGTACACAGGAAGCTGCTGTCAGTAAGTGCAATGAGTACACAAGGAGTTGCTGTAAGTAAGTGCAGTGAGTACAGAAGGAGCTGCTGTCAGTAAGTGCAGTGAGTACACAGGAAGCTGCTGTCAGTAATTGCAATGAGTACACAGAGAGCTGCTGTCAGTAAGTGCAGTGAGTACACAGAGAGCTGCTGTCAGTAAGTACAGTGAGTACACAGGGAGCTACTGTCAGTATGTGCCGTGAGTACACAGGGAGCTGCTGTCAGTAAGTGCAGTGAGTACAGGGAGCTGCTGTCAGTAAGTGTAGTGAGTACACAGGGAGCTGCTGTCAGTAAGTGCAGTGAGTACACAGGGAGCTGCTGTCAGTAAGTGCAGTGAGTACACAGGGAGCTGCTGTCAGTAAGTGCAGTGAGTACACAGGGAGCTGCTGTCAGTAAGTGCAGTGAGTACACAGGGAGCTGCTGTCAGTAAGTGCAATCAGTAAACAGGGAGCTGCTGTAAGTAAGTGCAATCAGTAAACAGGGAGCTGCTGTCAGTAAGTGCAGTGAGTACACAGGGAGCTGCTGTCAGTAAGTGCAGTGAGCACACAGAGAGCTGCTGTCAGTAAGTGCATTGAGTACAGGGAGTTGCTGTCAGTAAATGAGTACAATTTTACTATAAAGTGGCCAACCCCTTTAGAAAATTACCCTGTCACCACTCTGAATGGTTAAAGGGGAACTATTAGCAGGTTAGATAAATCTAACCCACTGATAGCTTCTTATAGTGCACGGGACGCTGAGGAGCAAGGTATGTGTCTTACCTTCCTGCTTGGCGCTTCATGAACCGTAGAACCTACAAATGGGTAAGCGCTGTAGTGGTATTCTAATGAAACAGCTGCGTGGCTGTTTCATTACTGTACTGCAATGATTCACACACTTTCCCACTCCTGGCATCATATTGATACCAGATACTGAGCGAGGATAAAATCCACTACATCGCTTACTTGTCTGTAGGTTCCATGTTTCATGGAACGTGGGAATAAGCCCTGAGGCTATGCCCATGACAGGCGCAAAGCAATGCAGTGCAGATCAATGCAGTGCAGTATATTATGCCTGTTACCAGGCAATCAGATAGTGAAGTGCTCATGGTGGGACAGTCAAATAAAATAAAAATAAAGTTCAATATGCAAATAATCCCCATATTCAGGGGCGTAGCTAATGTCTCCTGGGCCCTGGTGCGAGAGGCCAACTTGGGCCCCCCCCCCTCCTTTCACGACCAAGTGATGCTATTGTTGTGTGTGTGTGTGTGTGTGTGTGTATATATATATATACATATACACACACACACAGTGGTGCCTTGGATTATGAGCATAATTCGTTCCAGGACCGTGCTTGTAATCCAAATCCACTCTTAAACCAAAGCAAATTTTCCTATAAGAAATCATGTAAATGCAGACAATTGGTTCCACACCCCAAATATATTTATTATTCTGTACTGTACAGTAATGGAGAGGATGGGAAACACAAGGGCTGACAGAAACTGCAGGGAGCATGAAGGAATGAGCAGTACAGATGTGGGCACATACATGCAGCACTCTCTGCCCGGGGAGAGAGGGGTTACAGCTATGGAGAGATTACCCCCCCACACACAGTCCTGTCCCCTGATGTAAGCCCCAGCCTGAAGGGGATCTGCTATGATTTGGAAGGTGTTTAGAGTACAGTGCTGTAGACCCCGCTATGCAGGCCATGCCCCTTCTCCACTCGCGCTCCCACCCAATACAGGAAGTTCTTAAACCAAAGCAATGCTCTTAAACCAAGTCACAATTTTGAAAAACTGTGAGCTCTTAAACCAAAACGCTCTTAAACGAAGTTACTCTTAAACCAAGGTACCACTGTATATATATATATATATATATATATATATACACACACACACACACACACACACACACCAAGACAGATATTACCTATTACCGCCATACTGTTACCGACCAAATCCTGTATACTGAGACCAATATTACCAGTAATACCAGTATATAGGGAGGAAACATTACTGCCACACCACAACCACTACCATCACCACCATATTGTTACTGACCAAATCCAGTACACTAAATCACCTCATCCAGTCATATAGAGGTGGCCCCAGCTCTACACAGGCTCTATACACCATATACATTACTGTGCAGTTATATCAGGTGACTCACAGGAGACGTCTTTTCTGATCGGAGTTCTTTCCTTTTCATCTTCTTCTCCATCCGTCCTAGGCCGTTATGAGAACTTCTCCGAGCCACGAATCCACAGAATCTGCCAGACAGACATATTAGGCTCCACACTCTGACACCATCTCCATCTCTCTACACACTGCGTATCTGTACTGTCCCCTTTACACCCTCATTTAGTGGGTAGCCTGACTCTGTGACCTCCTAATATATGCCCCCCTCTGTGTATTCCCTCTCCCCCTATGTTGCCCCCCCAAATAGATGGCCCCCTCTACCCCCTCCCTTATAGATGGCCCCCTCTACCCCCTCCCTTATAGATGGCCCCCTCTCTCCCCACCCTCCCTTATGGATGGTCCCCTCTCCCCCCCCCCTCCCTTATGAATGGCCCCCTCTCCCCCCACCCTCCCTTATAGATGGTCCCCTTCCCCCCCCTCCCTTATAGATGGTCCCCTTCCCCCCCCTCCCTTATAGATGGTCCCCTTTCCCCCCCCTCCCTTATAGATGGTCCCCTTTCCCCCCCTCCCTTATAGATGGTCCCCTTTCCTCCCCTTTATAGATGGTCCCCTTTCCCCCCCCACCCTCATAGATGCCCCCCTCCTTTCCCCCCACCCTCATAGATGGCCCCTCTTTCCCCCCCACCCTCATAGATGGCCCCCTCCTTCCCCCCACCCTCATAGATGGCCCCCCTCTTTACCCCACCCTCATAAATGCCCCCCTCTTCCCCCCACCCTCATAGATGCCCCCCTCCTTTCCCCCCACCCTCATAGATGGCCCCCTCCTTTCCCCCACCCTCATAGATGGCCCCCTCCTTTCCCCCCACCCTCATAGATGGCCCCCTCTTTCCCCCCACCCTCATAGATGCCCCCCTCCTTTCCCCCCACCCTCATAGATGCCCCCCTCCTTTCCCCCCACCCTCATAGATGCCCCCCTCCTTTCCCCCCACCCGTACAGGCTGATAAAAAAACAAAACTTAACTCACCTGACATCGCGCTCCCACGTTGATCCTCACTCCTTCGCCTTCGGTCTGTCCCCGGCTGCTGCGCGGCTGCCGGGGGTGTCGCGTCTTATCCCCGGCAGCGCGCGCATCCCAGAACTCCCTGCGCGCCGGAAACCGGAAGTCAGGGCCCAAGGCGCGCAGGGAGTTCTGGCATGCGCGCGCTGCCGGGGGTAAGACGCGACACCCCCGGCAGCCGCGCAGAAGCCGTGGGAAAGACGGAGCCAGACTCTTGTGACCGCAAGCAAAACAATGCTTGCGGTCACAAGAGTGATTGATCGGGGGGCCCGCGGGCCCCCCTTGTGGCGGGCCCGGTCGCGGCGGCGACCCCCGCGACCACGGTGGCTACGCCACTGCCCATATCCCCCAATGTAAATAGCAAATGTAGAATAAAAAAGTACACCTATTTTGTAACTGCTGCCAATAAAATTATCACATAAACACAGAAAAATGCAGCAGCTCACCACAATGGCAAGGTACAGACCCACTACAGACATAAAAATAGTTAAAGGAGACCTGTCACCCCCTGTGCCGGGGTGACAAGCTCCCGACCCCCAGCTAGATCCCCTTATACAGACCTCATCTGGCCGAGCGCCGGTCCCGGGACGGAGATAATCCCGGTCAGAAGCCGGCGCGTGCGCAGTGCAGATAGGTCTGGCGTCCATAGAGAATGAATAAAGCCGGACTCGTCTCTGCAGCACGCATTCTCTATGGACGCCGGACCTCCGGATCTCCACAGCGCGCGCGCGCCGGCTTCTGACTGAGATATCGCCGTTCCGGGAACGGGACTTGGCCAGATGAGGTCTGTATAAGGGGATCTAGCTGGGGGTCGGGAGCCAGTCACCCTGGCACGGGGGGTGACAGGTCCTCTTAAAAAGCACACAAAAATGAGGCTTTTGGTTACCATTTGCAAACAGTGTAAACCACCCCACCACTATAAGGTAGATAAAATTATCACATGATTAAGCCCACACAGTGACTGCAGAGTTCAAAAAATGCTCATTTTGCCATTTTTTCATTAAATGGAAAAGTTTTTCACAAGAAAATCATAAGGATATTGGCCAAGATGTACAATATGTCATGAAAGAACATTCTTGATATTACCTGGATAAGTTATAGCATCACTTAGCTATTACCACATAAAGTGACAGGTCAGATTTATAAAAAAAAAAAATGGGTGCTGGTTCTTAAAGGGGTATGTCAGCAAAAAAAAAAAAAAATCTTTCAAGTCAACTGGTGTCGGAAAGTGCCAGAAATTGTTAATGTACTTTAAAAGAAAAGGAAAAAAAAGTCAAGTTTTTCAGTACCTATCAGCTGCTGGAAGTTGTGTATTCTTTCCAGTGTGACATAGAGCTCTCGGCTGCCACCTCTGTCCATGTCAGGAACTGTCCAGAGCAGTAGCAAATCCCCATAGAAAACCTCTCCTGCTCTCTAGATTGGAAAAATACTAGTTGCTGTAGGAGATACAACAGCTGATAAGTACTGGAAGACTTAACATTTTTTTTATTGAAGTAAATTACAAATATCTCGCACTTTCTGACACCAGTTGATTTGAAAGAAAATTTTCTTATTTGAACTACCCATTTTAGGCCAAAATTAGCCTGGTCCTTAACCCCTTAACGACATCGGGCGTACGTATACGCCCCCGCAGGTTGGGCTTTAACGCAAACGGGCGTATATGTACGCCCGATGTTTCCCCGATCGCTGTGTGTTCACACACAGCGGTCGGGGAAGATGGCCTGCTATAATGTATAGCAGGCCATCTCTGCTCGTCGGCACGGGGGGTGATTAACCCCTCCCATGCCGACGATCGCTGCTATATGCTGATCTATACAGATCAGCCTATAGCAGCTGAAAACAGCTTTCCGGGTCATCGGTGACCCGGTGGCCCGGAAAGCAATGGCGATTGGTGCTGTCCGAGATAGCACCAATCGCCATTAGTGTCCCCAACAAAGATCGCGCCGATGCCACCCCCACAATCGCCGTGATAGGCCGGCCAGTACCGGCCGGCCCATCACGGCGATCATACTGTAAAAAACTGTTTTGCCGGGTTCTGCACCCCCCAGCTAGGTAGCTGAGGGGTGCAGAACAGGTGTGTGTGGTGCAGGTGTACCATACTCACCTGATCTGGCCGTCCGGAGCGAAGATCTTCGGTCCGCGCCGTCCTCGCGTCTTCTTCGCGTCGCTTCCGGGTTCGTTCGTCCAGCGTCGGAAATCTTCGGAAACGCTCGGGTCCTCGTGTTCGGCGGGCCTCGGTAATCTCCGGCAATCTTCTCTCTACTGCCCCCTAGCGGCTGATCAGTGAATATCATTCACTGATCAGTTGCTTTGGGTTAAAAAGATTTTTTTTTTTTCCTTTTTTTGCGCCCTAACGCCACTGAGTACTGATCAGCATCGCACGTAAGTGCGCCGCTGATCAGCAACTACTCATTTTTGGCGTAGGAGCGTTTTTTCCCCCTATATCCTACCGCCACTGTCTGCTGATAAGTGCCGCACATAAGTGCGGCATTTATCAGCAGCTCCTTTCTTGGCGTAGGGATATTATTTTCTTACTGTCAAAAAAACACTACATTACAATACACTACATGAAATAAAGTTTTACAATAAACATTTACATACCCCATATACTAGTCCCCGTATAAAGATGGCCCCCAGGGTGTTTTCGGCGTCGGACGCATATGCTATTATTGCCTCCAACACCGAAACAGCCAGTGAGAATGAATGGGGGGATCCTTCTTTCCTCCATTCATCCACATCATCATCATCATCATCCAGTGACGTGTCTGGGGGTAGCGTAGCGTACGCTGCCCCCCAGACACGTCTTTTCCGCCAGTACCGTCCCAATAATAGATCACGGTATGGCGTGAAATTCTACAAACTCTGTGACAGTACCTCAGGGTACACTTACAGATTTAGGGTACGTGCACACTGCGGAATGGCGAAGGATAACCCTTTGTGCATTCCGCAGCTCGCACCCACCGGCAGACTGATGCAGGCGCGCGTCTCCACCCGTGTCATAGACTCCATCCTATGCACGGGCGGATTCCATTGTCCGTCCAAAGAATGAACACGTTCATTCTTTGGACAGAGAGCGGAATCCGCCCGTGCATAGAATGGAGTGTGACACGAGCGGAGACGCACGCCTGCATCAGTCCGCCGGCGGGTGCCAGCTGCAGAATGCACAAAGGGTTATCCTTCGCCATTCCGCAGTGTACATGTACCATTACAGTGTATGAAGGAAGGGACACCCGTATCCAGCCCCAGATGCCCCCTCCCCCCCCTCCCGTCCTCAGAGTTAGTGGGGAGATTGTCCGGGAACTGATCTTCCCACTGCTGGATAAAGGTCACCACCACCTGTACGGGGATAACTTTTATACCAGCACCCCCTCCTCTGGTCTCTCGCTGCTCGAGCTACTGTAGCTTGCGGCACAATACGAAAATATCAGAAGCAGTAATAGAGCCCTAATATTTAGCAGCCATGGAGCGGACCCAGCGCTTCTGGATATGAAGGACCCCGTATCGCACCAGGACAACATTTTCCAGGTGACGTCCCCCACACTGGAGAACAGGAGACCCCAGAAGAAGTGCAGATTGTGGCGTAACAGGGGGATCAGGAAGGACACCATTTTCCAGTGTGACACCTGTCCTGATCACCCCGGCTCTGCATACTGGATCGCTTCAAGGCGTACCACACGTCATTGGAGTTCTACATTTTCTAAAATCTGTCCCTTATTCCTATTTCAGGGGTCACGTTGATCCAGGGATTATTCTGATCGCCATTATGGAGTCGGGAAGGAATTTTTCCCCTGTGATGAGGCTACTGTCGTCTGCCTCACGAGGGTTTTTTGCCTTCCTCTGGATCAACACAGGTTGAATTTGATGGACACCTGTCATTTCCAACCTTATAAACTAATAATTGGCCTAATACTCCCAAATAAATTAGAATTGTCCCTTTTCTCCAGCTAAATAGGTATGGCCGCCATTCCCATTAGAGGATGCCATGATGCAATTACAGAGCCTCTGTGCTGCAGGGACAGAAGAAAACCCCCACAAGTGACCCCATTCTGGAAACTACACCCCGTAAGGAATCTAACAAGGGGGGCAGCGGGGATATGGCCCCCTGGTGACGGCCACATTTGTGGCTTGAAAATAAAAACAAATATTTTTTATTTTCACGGCACATGTTCCACATATGTGCCCATCACCAGTGGGGTCCATATCCTCACTGCACCCCTTGTTGGATTCCTTATGGGGTGTAGTTTCCATAATGGGGTCACTTGTGGGGGGTTTCTACTGTCCTGGCAGCACAGGAGCTTTGTAAATGCGACATGGCCTCCATCCTCCATTCCAGCCTCTAAATGGCCCTTTGGTGGCTTGCCCTGTGCCAATATGGCACATTATGTCCACATGTGGGGTATTTTCGTACTCAGGGGAAATTACCCTACACATTTTGTGTTCACTTTCTTTTTTAACCCCTTGTGGAAAAGGAAAAATTCAAGGCTAGACCAACATTTAGTGTAAAAAATGTTTAATTTTTACACTAAATCATTGATCTTGTCTTGATTTTTTCATTTTCACAAGGGGTTAAAAGATAAAAAAAACACAATGTGTAGAGCAATTTCCCCTGATTATGGAAATACCCCACATGTGGACATAAAGCGCCATGGGGGTGCAGGGTAAGCCTCCAAAGGGAAGGAGCGCCATTTGGTTTTTGGAGGCTGGATTTGGCTGGAATGGATTTCGAGGGGCCATGTTGCATTTAAAAGGCCCCTGTGTTGCCAAGACAGTTGAACCCCCCCACAATTGACCCCATTATGGAAACTACACTCCTCAGGGAATGTAACAAGGGGTGTAGTGAGCATATGGACCCCACTGGTGACGGACACAAATGTGGAACAATATGGCGTGAAAATTAAATATTACATTTTTTACACTATAATGTTGGTTTAGCCTTAAATTTTTCATTTTCACAAGGGATTAAAAGAGAAAAAAACACACAAAATGTGTAGAGCAATTCCCCCTGAGTCCGTAAATACCCCACATGTGGACATAAAGCGCCGTGTGGGTGCAGGGCAAGCCTCCAAAGGGAAGGAGCGCCATTTGAATTTTGGAGGCTGGATTTAGCCAGAATGGATGATGAACGCCATGTCGCATTTACAGAGCCCTCGTGCTGCCAAAACACTGGAAACCCCCCACAAGTGACCCCATTCTGGAAACTACACCCCTCAAGGAATCTATCAAGGGGGCCAGCGGGGATATGGACCCCTTGATGACGGGCACATTTGTGCCATGAAAGTGAAAAAATGAAAATTTTCCCTTTCACGTCACATTGTTCCACATTTGTGCCCGTCACCAGTGGGGTCCATATGCTCACTGCACCCCTTGTTAGATTCCTTGAAGGGTGTAGTTTCCAAAATGGGGTCACTTGTGGGGGGTTTCCAGTGTCTTGGCAACACGAGGGGTCTGTAAATGCGACATGACCCTTGAAATCCATTCCAGTAAAATCAAGCTTGCAAAGGCCAATTGGCGCTCCTTCCCTTTTGGAGGCTCGTCCTGCGCCCGCTTGGCACTTTATGTCCACATGTGGGGTATTTCTGTACTCGGGAGAAACTGCGCTACACGTTTGGTGTTTTTTTTTTCTTTTATCCCCTTGTAAAAATGAAAAATGAAGGCTAGAACAACATTTTAGTGTAAAAAATAGAATTTTTCCTTTTTTTACACCACATTGTTCTGAAAATCTGTGAAGCACCTGTGGGGTCCAAATGCTCACCGCACCCCTTGTTACATTCCTTGAGGGGTGTAGTTTTCTAAATGGTGTCCCTTTAGGGGTGTTTTTTAGGTTTTGGCACCCCAGAGCCTCTGCCAACCTGAAGTGGTACGGTCAAAAATAACCAAATATAACGGAGGCGTTGAAATTCACTGGGCGCTCCTTTATATCTGAGGCTTGTGGTTGCGTCAAATAGCGCAATAGGGCCACATTTCTATAAACTGCAGAAACGGGGCAATCAATATTGGGGTGCATTTCTCTGCTAATAGGTTTATCATTATGAAAGATATTGGATTACAATAAAATCTCTGCACAGAAAATAAAAATTTTCAAATTTCTTACACACTTATCTTTTATTTCTGTGACTCCCCTAAAGGGTTAAAACACTTTCTGGGTGTGCTTTTGCAGAGTGTGGGGGGTGCAGTTTCTGAAATGGGGTGCTTTGTGTTGCTTTCTAACACACAGGCCCCTCAAATACACTTTAAACCTGGACAGGTCCCTGAAAATATCTGATTTTGAAATTTTACAGAAAATTTTGAAAATTGCTGCTAATGTTTTAAGCTTTCTATTGTCTAAAAAAAATGAAATATAGTTTAATAAATGCCGCCAACATAAAGTAGACATGTTGCTAATGCTATTTAATGTATAATTTATGTGGCATAACCATTTTCTGTATAAGCAGAAAGGTTTCAAAGTTTGAAAAATGCATTTTTTCACAATTTTTCACGTTATTTTGGTGTTTTTCATAAAGATTCGTTATGAGTATCGACTCCATTTTACCAGAAATGTAAAGTACCATATGTCACGAGAAAACAATCTCAGAATCAGCCAGATAGGTAAAAGCATCCCGAAGTTATTAATGACTAAAGTGACACTGGTCAAATTCATAAAATTTGTCTCTGTCCTTAAGGCCATTTCAGGCTCTGTCCTTAAGGGGTTAAGGGGTTAATAAGTACTTTTGCTTGTTTATGTTGTGAAAGGTTGGTGTCAGTCAGTAGAAAATGGTCTCCACCACCCTAATATGTTGAGGTCAGTTTGCTCCCATGATTGAGCTCTATTTGCGACAATGCACCTTAAATGGAAAAGTATAATTGTACTGCAACTTCTCCTGTACGTTGCAGGGTTTATATAACCCTATTTGCTTATATAAGGCGCTTTGCTAAAGGTAAATTCACAGGCTGGGGGAACGGCTCATTTTGTCTTTGGTTAAAACTTCCTTGAATTGGTAGGAGGGAGTTTCCAGGCAGCTGCCGGTAATGTGGACTTTGTTGTGAGATAATTAGGTCTTCCATAAGTGCTGGAGGAAAGTGCAGGTCAATCAGCAGGGTCCAATTTTGCTTCAATCAATATGTCTCCTCCGTGTTAGTTTGTGATCAATGCCTAGCGCAGCAGGGGAGACATTAACAAACTAGAATCTAGCAGGCTGCACCCTATTACAGGCTAGCACCGACATCTCTACAGCTCTGCAGCAGGTCTGCTGACACAAACCCTTTCCAGACCTTGGGGTCTTAACATACAAGACTCCTTGGGTAAATCTCATGGCTGCTAAGGTCATTGAGGAACACCCCAAATATCTCATTTATAAAAAAACAACAATATATGCAGTATATGAAAAATAATTAGGCTTTGTACCCCAATGAAAGATGTATATATTTATTTTCTTATCCAGGCACTCTCTCTGGTAGGAAAACTTGGGCAGTGTTAAAGCACCTTTCTCTTCTCTATTAACCCTTTATTCCTTTGTTCATGCTTTTCCTCTATGACTGGCTCCTCTGACTGTCACAGCTGCTTTCCTTAAAGGGAACCTGTCACCCCCCGTGCCGGGGTGACAGGCTCCCGACCCCCAGCTACAGCCCCCTATACTCACCTGATCCCTCCGTGTCCCGCTTCTGGATCCAGTCAGGTCACGGAGATCTCAGCCGCTGCAGGCTGGCGTGCGCGCTGAGAGATGGGTCCAATGCTCATAGAGAATGACGGAGCGCTGGACTCTCCGTCATTCTCTATGAGCGTTGGACTCATCTCTCAGCGCGTGCAGCGGGCTGCAGCGGCTGAGATCTCCGTGACCCGACCGAATCCAGAAGCAGGACCCGGCGGGATCAGGTGAGTATAGGGGGTTGTAGCGGGGGGTTGGGAGCCTGTCACCCCGGCACGGGGGGTGACAGGTTCCCTTTAAAGTGTACCTGTTGTTATAACTTTCAAATTCTAAACTAACAGTTGATGTGATATAAAGCAAGTTTGCAATTTACATTCATTCATTATTTATTTTTTTAAGTTATCATGGAAAACACGGCACTTCCTGTTTTCTGGCTGACTGTTCTGAAAACAAGACGTCCTGTGTATCCCAGGCCATCTGAGCGCTCACAGAGAGAAGGCAGTCATGTGATTGATGGACACATTGTGCCACTTTGTACTGGCCGGAATTCCTGCGTTTAGTCGTTTATTTTTTTTCAACCAGCACAAGTCAGAAAATCTGCCTTGAGGAGACTGGACCGGATTTCTGGAAGGTTCAGCTTTGTTTTACATCATGATAACAAGAAAAAAATAATGTATATTGCAAACTTGCTTTATATCACATCTACTGTTGATTAAGATATTGAAAGTTATAACGACTGGGACACATTAAGCATCTTTCACATTTAGCCAGTTGTGCATTGTGCTGTTCTTCTCTTGATAATTTATGAATAAATTGGCAACTAGGACTTCTAATTCCCCTCTTAGTGGAGTGCATGGCATGCAGTAAATGGACAATATCAGAAGGAAGAACAGAGGAAGGCCATCAAGGTTTCTAAAAAAAAATTGCAGCTGCTGTATGTCCTGCAGGAAGTTGTGTATTCTCTCAAGTCTGACACCACCTCTGATACCACCTCCGTTCATGTCAGGAACTGTCCAGAGCAGGAGTGTTTTTTTTTTTTGTGGGGATTTGCTACTGCTCTGGACAGTTCCTGACATGAACGGAGGTGGTATCAGAGGTGGTGTCAGACTTGAGAGAATACAGGGAGATAGTGAAGTGGGCTGTTCAAAGGGGTTTCCCTGGACATTTTCGTTGAAAGTCTAGAACAGGCACTTAGAACCCCGGCCAAACAACTGGTAACGGGTGTCGTAGTGAATTGAGCTGAAGGCTTCTATCAATGCAAATGTACAGAGAGGTCTGTGTGGAGACAACAGTGCTGGCATACTGCTGATTTTGGAGCACCACCTATCAGGCTGTCAGTGAAATAAACCAGAGAAAGCAAGAAAACCTATATACTTGACTTTAAGATGTTGTGTTGTATTCCTGTGGTCAAGATGGTGACAGGAGGCGCCAGGATGTCTATGGCTTAGCACAGTCCAAGCCTGTCCAAGGTTTTCAGGTCTCTAGGCCACAGGCAGCTTCATACATCTTTTCATCTAGGATGTGCACAGTATGTGACATCATCTTATGTGTCCCTCTACCTCTAGTGGCTGCAGGAGGCAGGAACAGAAGACATTGGGGATGCAGAGTGCCAAGAAAAAAAAGTTGTTTTTTTTTTTTTTTTATAAATCTTGGTGATGGGGTCTTACCTATAGGGGAAAATTACATATGGAGAGTCCTACCTATACAGGGGCCACCATCATATTTAGGGAAACTACCTATTAGAGGTTCCAGCTTACAATGAAAACTACATACTGGGGCTCCCTAATCTAATGGAGTAACATATATATATATATATATATATATATATATATATATATATATATATATATATATATATATATAAAATGTATATAGTATGTATATATAGTAATCCAAAAATTGAGGTAGCACTCCTAATACAGGTTGGCTTATTATGTTATCCTTTTGTTCATTGGCCGATACATCTCTTCCATCATGTGTTTCCATTTGTTACATTTATTCAATTAACTATTTTTATATTTTACACGTATATATTTACACTATTTCACTTTCCTCACACTGAATATTGGACTTGTAGTCCTCTGAGATCTTCCCTATGTATTTTCATTGTTTGCCATCACTTTGTACTATGGATTTGTAATGATTACACTAATTATTGAACTATTTTCACTTGTGTATAAATACCCTGTGCTCAGGGAGTGTGTTCACTTGCTTGAAATGGTGTTCATTGTGACACCGAAACGTTGCTGCTGTGCTTATGAGATAATAAATCACTGATATTTTTTCATTTTGGAGTGCTACCTCAATTTTTGGATTACTACATTGTGCACGAAGGACCCTTAGTGCTGAGGTTGGCACCCGTCTTTCATCCATTTCACCGAGTGCCGTGGATTTTTTATATATATATATATATATATATATATATATATATATATACTCACCGGCCACTTTATTAGGTACACCATGCTAGTAACGGGTTGGACCCCCTTTTGCCTTCAGAACTGCCTCAATTCTTCGAGGCATAGATTCAACAAGGTGCTGGAAGCTTCCTCAGAGATTTTGGTCCAAATTGACATGATGGCATCACACAGTTGCCGCAGATTTGTCGGCTGCACATCCATGATGCGAATCTCCCGTTCCACCACATCCCAAAGATGCTCTATTGGATTGAGATCTGGAGACTGTGGAGGCCATTTGAGTACAGTGAACTCCTTGTCATGTTCAAGAAACCAGTCTGAGATGATTCTAGCTTTATGACATGGCGCATTATCCTGCTGAAAGTAGCCATCAGATGTTGGGTACATTGTGGTCATAAAGGAATGGACATGGTCAGCAACAATACTCAGGTAGGCTGTGGCGTTGCAACGATGCTCAATTGGTACCAAGGGGCCCAAAGAGTGCCAAGAAAATATTCCCCACACCATGACACCACCACCACCAGCCTGAACCGTTGATACAAGGCAGGATGGATCCATGCTTTCATGTTGACGCCAAATTCTGACCCTACCATCCGAATGTCGCAGCAGAAATCGAGACTCATCAGACCAGGCAACATTTTTCCAATCTTCTACTGTCCAATTTCGATGAGCTTGTGCAAATTGTAGCCTCAGTTTCCTGTTCTTAGCTGAAAGGAGTGGCACCCGGTGTGGTCTTCTGCTGCTGTAGCCCATCTGCCTCAAAGTTCGACGTACTGTGCGTTCAGAGATGCTCTTCTGCCTACCTTGGTTGTAACGGTTGGCTATTTGAGTCACTGTTGCCTTTCTATTAGCTCGAACCAGTCTGCCCATTCTCCTCTGACCTCTGGCATCAACAAGGCATTTCCGCCCACAGAACTGCCGCTCACTGGATGTTTTTTCTTTTTCGGACTATTCTCTGTAAACCCTAGAGATGATTGTGCGTGAAAATCCCAGTAGATCAGCAGTTTCTGAAATACTCAGACCAGCCCTTCTGGCACCAACAACCATGCCACGGTCAAAGGAACTCAAATCACCTTTCTTCCCCATACCGATGCTCGGTTTGAACTGCAGGAGATTGTCTTGACCATGTCTACATGCCTAAATGCATTGAGTTGCCGTCATGTGATTGGCTGATTAGAAATTAAGTGGTAACGTGCAGTTGGACAGGTGTACCTAATAAAGTGGCCGGTGAGTGTATATATATATATAATCAAAAAACCCACCCATCCCCTGCCCCACTTACCTACTTTACGGTCCTTTTACACAAAACGATTTGTTGGCGTCAGAAGGCCACAAACAAACACTCATCACAAGATCTGTGCTCGTCTGCAGTGCCTTTACAGGGCACTACAAATCGGGCGGCCGGGCTGCATGAATGATCCTTGTATTGTTCGTTCAGCTCTGGAAACTCACAGCACAGATATACAATAATACTGTGCTGTCAGTTTCCAGATCTTAGGCAGTGTATACTTACCATCCAAGCTGTTTGTCATCCAGCATCCGAGTCTCCAGTCTTCCAGCTGTATCTTCTGCGACTTTCAGTCATTCTGGAGGAGGTGGGGCCTGAAGATACAGACCCAGATGCCGGATCACAAGCAGCTGCATACTAGATAAGTACAATGGTCCCTCAACATACGATTGTATGTTGAAACCTTTGTATGTTTGAAACCAAAACTCTATGAAAAAATTCTGATTCTGGTTCTGATTCCCCCCAAATATCATCCCAAAATGAGAAACAAAATGAACATTTAAAGGAAAATGAGCAGATAACAAATATGGATAAATCAAGTCCTTATATACAGCAATCAGAAAAAGCGACTGGAGACTGTAAATTACTTTCTATGATCAGAGCATTTTTAAGATTCTGTACAGATCACACAAGGTCCCAGAAAAGTAAAATGAAGCCGTCCTGATCTGGTGCCCTAAGGAGCAACTTATTCTGGCACAGGTAAAGAGCAGTACAGGACATGTAGTATCACAATGTACTGTAAAGAATCTCACAACTAGACAGCCAACCAGTGCATGCACTTCAGTAATACTGGGGCTTTACCAGTAAAATGGCCGCTTTCATTGGTTGATCATCTAGCTATTCTCATGTGCCGAAGATCCTGACTGTCTGTAGCATTGTACAGTATGTTGAGTCTGGTCTTAAGTTACAGTGGTCCAGAAAGGAACATTATATGTTGAAAATATTGTAAGTTGAGGGACCACTGTAAACATTGCTGCTTGTGATCTGGAAAGTGACAGCACAGATATAATTATATCCTGTATGAACTGTATTATCCTATATACATACCTGTGCTGTCAGTTTCCTTTTATCATTACTGGCCTCACATACCCCTGTTTACACAGGAAGATGTGCGGCCAATAACGATAAGTTTTAAAGCAGTTTCAAAAAACACAATCAGCCGAGGATCATGTGTTTTCCCTCTCTTCAGCTGGGGGGCGCTTATCAGCTGTCGGTGCATTTCTAGCAACCCTGCTGCATGATCTGCCCATGTAAAAGACCCTCTACATGGCTAAATTATTACTGTTTGTGATGGCGTTGGAAAAGTGCAAGAAAAAGTGGAAAAAGCTAGTGGGTTAAAGTGATTATTGGTGGTTCTATATGATCTGTATACCTGAGTGTGTATTTCACATGTTGTCTCCACTCATCTACTTGTGTCACAGGCTTCCAGTGTTTGCTCACGTGCTTGCTGGCATATTATACACTTACTGGCTGCTGACATGCCAGCCTCCTTATATCTTTCTACATGCTCGTCTTTCACATTCTCCAAATAGGGCAATTCCCATTTTGTATATCTTATTTTCTTGCAGATTGTGCCGTAAATGTCCATAAAAACTGCAAGACGTTACTACCTGAATGCTCCAGCAGCAAAGCAAAGGTAATGTCATGCAGACGTTTATTCTTTATTCTAATAGTAATGGCAGAGACATACACGTGCGGGCATTCTCATGGCATATTTGCTGTGCACATATTACATGCTTCTTGTCCCATGAAATCTGATTTTGTCTAAAAGATCTAAGAGTTTTGTTATATGGGAATGAACTTCAGTAAAAACTCAGTGTTGCATGTAGCTGCATACGTCAAGCTTTGCTGCTCACTGAATGGATGTGAGAACACAGACAGTTGTGTTGCTTTCAGCTCTGAAGGTAAAGGCCCCTCTGTTCTGTTTCTTTCCATTTTAGTGTAATCACCAGTCTTCTAAGGCTACACATACATTTAATGCATGTTTAATTAAAGTAAAAAATGTTAAATTTCACGCTAAAATAGCAACATTTTTGCTACTGGTTTATAAAAATCTTTGCAAAAATATTGCAATTTTACCATGAAATTGCTAATGCATGGCAAAATAGCACTAATATCACTAATTAAACGCACATCAAATGCTATGTGTGAACACAGCCTAAGGGTATGTTCCCACGCAGTATTTTTGCTCAGTATTTTGCAACCAAAATCAGGGATGAAAACACAGGCTTTCTTCACACACTGCTAAAATTTATGGATAGCCACCATTTAATGGCAAATAATTGCCGGTATTTTAAAACAATGTTCCCTGCTTCACAAGGCTTTGTAGCTAACACAAATGAAGTATGTCTTATGATTTATCTTTAGGCTGCCTTCACATCTACAGGATCGCAGTGGATTTCACGCAGCAAGTTCTGCAGCGAAATCCGCTGTGATACTCTGTAGTGTCATTCCCCATGGCTCTACATTCTCATAGCAGATTTTTATTCCACTGCGCGAATGTATCCCCTGCCAACTTAATCCACCACTGCTGGGCTAGTACGTTACCTGTCCGCACTCCCGTCTGCTTCTCCTGGCTTGCTCCTAGCTCCCTGACGTCCCGCTCAACCGATCAGTGGCTGCAGCCGGACATTGTACTATAAAATGAAGAACCATAGGAAATTACATTACAGAGTATTGCAGCGGATTTCGTTGCAGAACGATACTTTATGTGTGAAGGCTCCCACCTTGTCCAGGCTATGTTCACACACATTTGAGTTTCATTGCGTTAACTCAATGAATGATGGTCGGGCGTCAATTAAATGATCAATTACCGCAATAAAGTAATGCAGTGACGCAGTGATTTTGCCGCTCAGTTCTATGAAAGTGAAAGCAGCTCAATTGTAATACCACACATAACCAGGGGACATGGGTGGCACTGTTTGTGTCAGAGAGAAGCTGTGCTTTTTTCAATCCTTCATAACTCTTTTAAACTTATCCCATAGGTATATTAGGAGGGATCCCTTTGTTATTGCCCAACTGTTATTGACCCTCCTATATGGTAATAATGCCCCCTGTGGTGACCCTCCTATATAGTGATAATGCCCCCTGGGGTGATCCCCCATATAGTAATAGTGCCCCCCTTTGGTGACTCTCTCCTATATAGTAATAAAACCTCCTGTGGCGCCCCCTATATAGTAATGATTCCCCTTGTGTTAACCCTCCCATATAGTAATGATGCCCCCTGTTGTGAACCACCCCAAATATAGTAATAATGCCCCCTGTGCTCCAACAGAAAAAAACAAAACATTATGTTCACCAAGTCCTGGCTCCCATGATGCATGAAATGGGTCTTTCCCTCACTTCAGCGCTGCAGCCTGTGAGCCACGAACACAGGATCCCCAGACAAGCTCCATGACATATCATTGTGCGGCCAGACTGGGGCCACATCCCAGCAGCCCTCTGCCATTCTGTCTCTGAACACTGAGGCAGTGAAGGGGGAACTGCCTGGGGCTAAGCAGTTATCCCTAGACTGCAACCATTCAGGAAGAGTTGTGTGTGCTGCTGGGCGCCTCTCTCCCCATCTCCCCCTAGACTTACATTATGTGGCTGTCACATGACCCAGAACTGGAAGACAGCACGCAGAACACTGACTTCTCCCTGCCTCTTCTACTGATCAGTTCTGGTATGAACACACAGACCCTGACCGATAAAAAGAGGAGCTGGTGTAAAGTGATCTGTACAGAATTATAGCGTCAGGTGACACCAGTAGATAGTGGAAACAATGGCAGCTCTCTGTGGAATGTTTTCTTCAAGTGTCACAGAAAACGCTCAGTTATGTTTCACATTCATCCCATGGGGACAGATTCTGTGTATTGTAGTCTGTGTCCATGAATCTTGC
This sequence comes from Dendropsophus ebraccatus, assembly GCF_027789765.1. Classification (NCBI taxonomy): domain Eukaryota; kingdom Metazoa; phylum Chordata; class Amphibia; order Anura; family Hylidae; genus Dendropsophus; species Dendropsophus ebraccatus. Next base: position 96,925,726 of record NC_091460.1, on the reverse strand, counting down.
TGTAAAGCATGTCACTAAATGTGAATAATTAGGAAATCTAGGTGATAACGGCCTTGTAAGTTTCTTAATTTACCTGATGAGAAAAACGTATCTGTTGTTTCTTCTTCAGAAGGACAGCTCCTACAAGCCTGTAACATCTCCCCAGTTATCGTCTGTGTCCTATCAGCAAGGTACTGTCCAGCTATTACTTCCTTTATGTAAATTTTAGACTCTATAAACTTAGACTTAAACCAGACAGTGGAAGGGTAAATGCGACAGTGAACTCACACTGTACTGAAGGGTAAATGCCACAGTGAACTCACACTGTACTGAAGAGTAAATGCCACAGTGAACTCACACTGTACTGAAGGGTAAATGCCACTGTGAACTCACACTGTACTGACGGGTAAATGCCACAGTGAACTTACACTGTACTGAAGGGTAAATGCCACAGTGAACTCACACTGTACTGAAGAGTAAATGCCACAGTGAACTCACATTGTACTGATGGGTAAATGCGACAGTGAACTCACACTGTACTGAAGGGTAAATGCGACAGTGAACTCACACTGTACTGACGGGTAAATGCAACTGTGAACTTACACTGTACTGAAGGGTAAATGCCACTGTGAACTCACACTGTACTGACGGGTAAATGCAACTGTGAACTTACACTGTACTGAAGGGTAAATGCCACAGTGAATTCACACTGTACTGACGGGTAAATGCCACAGTGAACTTACACTGTACTGAAGGGTAAATGCCACAGTGAACTCACACTGTACTGAAGAGTAAATGCCACAGTGAACTCACATTGTACTGATGGGTAAATGCGACAGTGAACTCACACTGTACTGATGGGTAAATGCCACAGTGAACTCACACTGTACTGACGGGTAAATGCCACAGTGAATTCACACTGTACTGATGGGTAAATGCGACAGTGAACTCACGCTGTACTGATGGGTAAATGCCACAGTGAACTCACACTGTACTGATGGGTAAATGCCACAGTGAACTCACACTGTACTGAAGAGTAAATGCCACAGTGAACTCACACTGTACTGAAGAGTAAATGCCACAGTGAACTCACATTGTACTGATGGGTAAATGCCACAGTGAACTCACACTGTACTGATGGGTAAATGCCACAGTGAACTCACATTGTACTGATAAATGCGACAGTGAACTCACACTGTACTGATGGGTAAATGCGACAGTGAACTCACATTGTACTGATGGGTAAATGCGACAGTGAACTCACACTGTACTGATGGGTAAATGCGACAGTGAACTCACACTGTACTGACAGGTAAATGAGACTGTGCCCACATTGTACTGACAGGTAAATGCGACCCTGTACTGACTCTACTGACTGGTAAATGTGATGCTGTTCTGAAGGGTAAATGTGCCACGCTACTGACTGGTAAATTAGCTACTGTACTAACACTATATTAAAGGGTAAATGTGACACTGTACTGATATTGTACTGAGATTATACTGACGGGTAATTGCACACTGGACTGACACTATACTGACTAGTAAGTGCCACACTGTAGTGACGGTTAAGTGCTACACTGTACCGATACTGTACTGAAACTGTATTGATGGTAAGTGCTACACCGTACTGATACTGTACTGACGGGTAAGTGCTACACTGTACTGATAGGTAAATGTACACTGTCCTGACACTATACTAAAGGGTACATGCTACACTGTACTGACACTGTACTGAAGGGTAAATGCACACTGCACCGACACTCTACTAAAGGGGAAATACAACACTGTACTGAAGGGTTAATGCACATTGTACTGAAGGGTTAATGCACAGTGTACTGTACTGTATTGACACTATACTAAAGAGTTAATGCGACACTGTGCTTACACTCAACTGACACTGCTACACAGTACTGGCACTACTGTAGGGTAAATGCACACTGTACTGACACTATACTAAATGGTAAATGCTTCACTGTACTGACATTGTACTGATGGGTAAATGCTTCACTGTACTGACATTGTACTCACGAGTAATTGCTACACTGTACTGACACTGTACTGATGGGTAAGTGCTACACTGTACTGACACTGTACTGATTTGTTGTGAATTTTTCCTTCCCCATTGATTTCAATTGTGGAATCTTATGTAAATTGACTTTCTGCAGATTTTCATATCCTTGCTGCAGGTCAGATTCTGTCTGGAAATAATCTATCGTTTGGGGATGAGATTTGCAGAAAATATGTTTACTTTGCTGACACTGAAAATCAGCGTCAATCTTGTGTGAATTTACTCTCAGAATGCTCCGCATGTATCACAATGGTCCTGGCTTGTCATTAGTTTTAAATTGGCTGAGGGTCATGCTAAAGTCTGTGCTCAGATGTAGCAAACTGTTTGGCACATTTGAAGGGGTTAGCCACTTTATAGTAAAATTGTTCAGTAATATTAGTGTACTCCTCACATCTTAAGTACTTTTAGCAGCAAAATATATTGCTGTATGCAGCTATTTAAATATATTGCAGTAAGTGCAGTGAGTACAGGGAGCTGCTGTCAGTAAGTGCAGTGAGTACTGTACACTGAGTAATTTTACTATACAGTGGACAATCTCTTTATGTTGCGGCCTCTTATAAGTTTTACACTGCGGTACATATGCCTTACCCTAAAGATGCAAATTAGAACTAATAATGTCTGATTCATGAGAATAACTGTGTACTCTGTGCACTTCCAACAACAGTATATAAAAGAGTCATAATAATGTTCCATATTGACTGTTTTATAAGGCCGTGGCATTTCAGCTTTAGGCTGGGTTCACACACAGTATATTTCAGGCAGTATTTGGTCCTCATTGCAACCAAAACCAGAAGTGGATTGAAAACACAGAAAGGCTATGTTCACACAATGGTGAAATTGAGTGGATGGCCGTCATATAAAGGTAAATAACTGCCTTTATTTCAATACAACAGCTGTTATTTTAAAATAACAGCAAATATTTGCCATTAAATGACGGGCATCCACTCAATTACAACATTATGTGGCCATATCCTTTCTGTGTTTTTTTAATCCACTCCAGGTTTTGGTTTCAATGAGGACCTGACATGAGGACCAAATACTGCCTGAAATATACTGTGTGTGAACCCAGCCTTAACGTTTCCACACTGAGGGTATGTTGACACTACGGAATACGCGCTATGTTATATGGCTATACTCTCTATAGTATATGGCTGTACACTATAGTATAAAACTTTACACTGTATAGTGTATGGCTATACTCTCACTAGTATATGGCTATAATCTCTATAGTATATGGCTATACTCTCTATTGTATATGGCTAAACACTCTATAGTATATGGGTGCCTAGCTAGTGATAAATACTGGAGATTGTAATAATGAATAGCAGCCTAGAAATGGAATTGTCAGTTCTCGCCTGCCACTGAGGAGAGCATAAGTTTATCTCATTGGCTGTTAGAATACGCTAGATGAAATTGTCTCTTTGATTGTCAGCCATGCAGGTTTGGTCAATAACAGTTTGTTCAGCGGCGGGGGGTGGCTGGGGGGTTTCTAGAATCATCGCTACAAGGGTTCAAAGCTAAATCTCATGTGCGATTCAGTGCACTTAGAGGTGGACAGGAGCTGAGAGCAGCATGGGGAATGCCAGCCTGAGAAGAGACAAGGGAAGTGGCTGTCACACCTTCCCCTCTAGAATATCGCTGTACAGCTCCTATCCAAGGAAATGGGGCAGAAACTTTGTCTTAGAAAATGAACTCTTGACATTTCGCATTTTCTCTGCCCTCCGACAAAAGGCAGATAGTGGCTTACAACCTGACGGCAGTTACACCTACTCCAACTCAGTCTTTGCATCTTTTGCAGCTTCTTTCAAGGATCATCCTCGCATTGCTATTGTGGGGCTTGATGGGACACATGCGCAGGCTCGGGGGCTCGGAATGACTGTCACTAATAGAGGAAATTCAAGAGTGGAATTACAAGCGACATCAAGAAGCCGAACCAGGTAACACCTGTACTCTTACCCTCTTCTCTCTGTGCAAATCTTTATAGTAGACACCATCTTTTTTTTCATGTTAATCCTGCTGTGTAAAGTGCACATAGTTCAGGATAAGAGATGGGAACAGATGTTTTAGCACAGTTTTGTGCGTTACATGCCAGTGTTTTTTGAGCTACAGTGAAAAATAATCAGTTTATTATTATTATTATTATTATTATTATTATTATGAATAATGTTGATAGCAGAATTATCATACTAACAATAATAGCAGCAGTAATAATAATAACAACAATATTTAATATTATTTCCTTTATTTTATCCCCTTCATGACAAAAGGTCATTGATGCCCGGATTTCCAGGTCACAGTGAAGCCGTGTTCTCTTTCATAACGCTTTTACTTTTCCACCTACGGGACTGGTTGGGGGCTCCTTTTTTGCGCCATGATCTACATTTTTTATTGGTGACATATTCATACATACCGTAATAAAAAAAAATACCAATCCTGGTGGGTTTTTTTTTATCCCCCTTTTGTTTATGCTGTTTAGCATGTGGGAATAATATTGTTAACCTTCATTTAAATTGGCATGCTACCATACCAAATGTGTTTGTTTTTGCATATTTTTATTTGTATAATGGGTGGTTTAAACATAGAAACATAGAAGATTGTTGGCCAAAAAAGACCACTTGGTCTACCACATCTGCTGGAAGTTTATTGACTGGAAGTTTTTTAATATTATTCTTATTTTTTTTAACTCAAATAAGCAATCATTAGATTTCTTATGCTGCTTAATGCTATGCCTAAAGCAGACTCTATGAGAAACTCGCTTTTAAGTATTATTCCTCCGTCTGTCAGGGTGACCGATCAGTCAGCCACAGGTTCTTCCCTTGTCACTGACACTTTAAGAGGTTAATGGCAGGCAGCTGCCTGTCATAATGCCTGACTTCTGAGACACTAATGTCTGATCACACACACATTAAAACCCCTTGACTTCAGGAACATGTGTGTGTGTACATAATATACACACACACACACACTCCTACTGCATGGGCATTGGTAGTAGGAACGTATGTAGCCATATGGCTGACATGGAGGGGCCAATCTGTTTCTGTTATACCATTTTATGGAGGCTTCGTGCTTAACTTTTTTTAGATAATTATTTTTCATATTTTTTGACAGTTCAGCAGTTGCAGAAATGGATGAATTTGACTCAAATTTTACCAAGTTGAGGATCTTCACAGATGATAATGTTTCACTAGCTCCATCTACAGCAGAGCCTGCGTTTGTGGAAGGTAAGTGTTCTAGACATGTGCTGTGTGTAACAAATACTGTGGGTTTAGTTAAAGAGGTATTCTTTTTTTAAAGGGACTGGGGTGTAAACAAAAACACCCTTTTCCTCACTGCTTAGTCGACCACTGCAACCCGACAGAAATGCGATAGCACAGGACACTGTGTCAGTGGAATGAGCATCATTTTTTTTAGATATTATTTTCCACCCTGGTCCCTGCTGTTAATGGAAACTGATACAACATCACCTTCCTGTTATAAGTTCTTTGTTTTCCATTATTCTTGGTGTTTTACTTCTATCACCAAATTTCTGTTTTTGATAATGGTAAGCTCTGCTTTCACTTGAGTCGTGTACTACCACTAAAGAAGGAATTGGTCCTGCATTTATTGCCCCCTGCCTGGTCATAATTGGTCATGTGATCATTAACCCCTTCATGACCAATGTCATTAATGCCCATATGTCCAGGTCACACTGAAGCAATGTTCCTCCTCACCTTCTAAGAGCCATAGCACTTTTGTTTTTGTCGTCTCATAGCATTAATCAGTATTATCGGCGCTTTGCCTGAAGCAGACTCTGAGAAGATCACCATCCTAACAGGACAGATGTAAGTATTATTCCTGCGTCTGTCAAGGAAAGTGTTCGGGACACTTGCAGCAATGATCAGTCAGTGACAGGTACTTCTCCTGTCACTGACTCCTTTAAATGCCACGATCGCTATGGATTGCAGCGTTTAAGGGGATAATTCTAGGCAACTGTGTGATCCAGGCTTCCTGTCATTACATCCGGCTTTTAGGACACTATTGTGTGCTTCGCCGATCACAATGGTCACCGACACATTCAACCTCCTTCACAGTCAGGAACGTATATATAGATTCCTTTTGCATGGGGCATCGGCAGTAGGAATGTTGTCAATATATTGTCAACATGAAGGGGTTAATACTGGATTCTGCTTAATAATAAAAAGAAGGGAGTTTCTTGACAAGCGCAACAGTAGTGCCACATGTATTTGTATGAGCTAGTGCCCTGCATCTCATACATAAATTATGGGTCAGTTGTTATTTATTTACTGACGTTTCTACTAGTGTCAGATATTATTGTATGAGTTTATACATCTATCTTATAAGAGTTGGTAGGAGCTTCTTATAACTACTAAATTCTCATATTTCAGATGCTTTTTCCTCTGTGAGAGCTGAACTGGAAGGTGATGCACTTGAATTTGAGTTTGAGTCATGGAGTAGCGCTATAGAGCCGCCATATGCCAAAAAGCAGAAGAAAGAGGTCATCAAGCGACAGGACGTAATATACGGTGAGGAAAAATAACATTAGTCCTTTAAGGGATAATCTGGCGATTTTTTTTTTTTTTTTTTTTTTTGTCTCTTTAAAATCAACTGGTGTCAGAAAGTTGTATAATTTTGTTATTTACTTCTATTTAAAAGTAAATATTCTTTCCAGTCTCTCACAGAGGTTTTCTATTTTAATCTTTTTATTTATAAAGGTGTACAAACATATAAACAATGAATAATGAATTTACATAAGGAAGATTGCATTGTATATAATAAGCATATAAACAGATCTTTTAGGAAGTACAAAAGAATGTTAACCGGAAAATAAAACGAGAACAAAACAGTTGGTACCAATAAGGATACTTTCTTTTGTGAGAGGTAAATACATTAAGACGAGGAAATATTGACTATGTCTCCAGGGGGACCATATTTCGTTGAATGATGTAATTACTGCTATTACCATATGCTTTTTCTTCATAGCTATAAGTAAGACTTAGTGATTGAGTCACCTATGGCATCTCTGGAATGGTCTGTGATTTCCAATGTCATGTAAGATTTCGTTTGGATGTTAACCTAAGGGACTCGAGCATTTATAATGCGCATAAAAGGTTTTCTATGGGTATTTGCTACTACTCTGGACAGTTCCTGACATGGAAGGAGGTGGCAGCAGAGAGCACTGTGAAAGAATACACCACTTCTTGCAGAACATACAGCAGCTGATAAGTACTGAAAGACTAGAAGTAATTTACAAATCTATATAACTTTCTGGTACCAGTTGATTTAAATAAAAAAAAATTCCACTGGATAACCCCTTTAAGAATTCCATGATTATGTTACTCATGAAACCAATAATTTATAACTCTCGTTTTCATGTTTTCAGAGCTTATGCAGACAGAAATGCATCACGTACGAACACTAAAAATCATGCTGAAAGTGTACTGCCGAGCTCTGAGAGAGGAGCTGCATGGGAGTAAGGAAGTCCACCAGCTCTTCCCGTGTGTTGATGATCTTTTGGAACTACATGAGCAATTTCTGGTACGATTTAAAGAGAGACGTAAGGAGTCCTTAGAAGAAGGCAGTGATCGGAATTACATAATACAGAAGGTTGGGGATATCCTTGTGCAGCAGGTGAGAACATATTCTGTTTAACTTGTTGTAAATTAGAAAACTGACAAGTTCATTTGTTCTTCAAACATTGTTTATAGTCAAGACTGCTGTGGACTGTGGGGCAGATTTATCAAAGGGTGTAAAATATACCCTGGTCTAAACTGCCCATTACAACCAATTACAGCTCAGCTTTCAGCTCTGGTAAAATGAAAGCTGAGCTGTCATTGGTTGCTGTGGGCAGTTTACACCAGTGTATATTTTACACCCTTTGATTAATGTGCGCTTGTGTCTTTTGCATATCTGCAAAGCTTCATCCAGATCTTAAACATATGTGGATGAGCTTTGTGAACACACTGCAGTTTTACATAGAAGTTGGAGTATGTCTTTATTAGATTTGTTATACAATTGGTCAGTTTTGTTTCAGTGATGCGATAGGTGGATCATATCCTTTCACTAAGATGTCTGTTCTAATACGCTTTCAATAAAATGCAGAGACACAAAATCCAACAAGAAAATGTAAATGGAAAGAACCTCCACAAAGTACTGTAGGCTATTGTCCACATAGTTGTTGATTATTCGTCCTTTTCAAAGCCAGACCTGTCAGACTGATATATTGGTGTGTACCGAGCTGCTATCTCTTTCTTTCAGGCTTCGGTTTCTGCCGTTTGGCAAGTGTATTGCATGGGCAGGCTATAGAAATATAATTTCCTTCCTGATGATTATTTGGAATCCATGGGTAATAGATTGATGAAGTTTCAATTCATTCAGATTATAGAATTTTTTACATCATTTAGTGTCAAACCTTTTTGAAATTAGCAATGTCTAAATAGACTCGGCCTATTGATTTGGGGGGGCTGCATGGCCAGTATTGAAGGAGATTTCTGGTAAAAAAATGTTTTAAAATTTTTTATAAAGTCATACAACTTTGTAATATAACTTAATGTGTCTATTTGCTAGCAGCAGTGAGGGCGGCACAGCCTCTCTGTAGGCCCCAGAGGTTGTGTTGGGAACGGCAGGCTTTATTATTATATACCAGCGATGGTGATAATGAGCCTCCTCCCCTAATGTTTGTTCTAAAATTCTAGAATCGACATTACAACTGAGGAAGCAGCCTGTGTCTGGAGTGAAGCCTGGTCACTGTTTTATTGAGCAGTGGTTGGAGCACTACTCTAATAAGGTCTTTCCCCAACTTTAAGTGTACTCTAATGCTAATATGCATTAAAATCATGCAGCAGCAATATCTAACATCAGAACCAGGGCTTCTGCTACCATGGCAGTTTCTGACACAACCACAGGTGGCAGCAGAGGAACTGTGTCACCCCTTACTGCAGCCATTCAATTGAAACATGAAAGAAGAATTACATTTTCTGTAATAAAGTTGTATTACGAAGTTATATAATTTTTTATGAAAGTAATGTTAAAAAATCTCTTTAATTGGCCATTTTTCCATCCAGTATGTAATTTGTATTTTTCTTGTATAGCTTTGTAATATGTTTGCCCTGTGTGTTTAGTTCTCAGGTGACACTGGGGAACAGATGAAGGATAAGTATGGTGTGTTTTGCAGCCAACACAATAAAGCTGTCAGTCACTATAAGTTTCTTATGCGGGAGAATAAGAAATTTCAGAACCTAATGAAGGTAAGTGAAGGGTTCATAAACCAGACATAACATTTTTTTCTTCTGTTGTAGCTCTCTCTGGAGCCTGCATTGAGGGGTGCTACATGCCCCTCTGCCATCTTTGTGTGTGGTCTCCTTGGGGAGCTACCACACACTGACTTCTTTTTATTCTCAGCAGCTTGGGCACTTGATGTGCCTCTCCTTCCTAAGAAAGGCTTGCATCATGTTTTATTTGGCCCATGTTCCAGCAGCCCTTCTATATTACATAAATACTCATATACACACTCTGGTTTCCCCCTCCAAACACATGTATGGAGACACATTACCCGTTACCAGGCGATGTTACTGTGCCCTCAGAGAGATCCCTCTGCTACTCTGTGTCACAATCGGGACATGGAACCAGACATATTACCCATTAACAGACGCGTTTCGGTGCTCTGAGCATGACTATCACAATTCTAATTTTCCTTCTGCCTATGGCAAACATGGCAAGTATTTAGTCTTCTCTTTCTTGGGCAGCTGCAGTCTCCCAGGGTGAGGTTCCCCCTTTACTTCCTGTACTGTTTCTCTAGCGCCCTAAGCGTAGGTGTATGGTCGCTTCGAGGTCTAGCTTCTCCAAGTGTCCTTGCTTGGCCATACTGAGGGAAAAATGTTCTCAATTACTGCTTCTCTCTTCAAAAAGCCCTTCTCTCCTCCTCGAGCATAGAATATTTAGTATAATAAGTATCCTCCAGTTGCCATCTCTGAGGATGTTATTCCAAAATAGTTTTCTCCGACAGGCAGGTGTGTGTTTCAGGTTCTCACTGGCCTCTGTGATCACTCCTTCTTGACTTCCTTGTCCTTGGTCTTCTTTTTGACCTTCCATGCTCTCCAGATGGGGTTCCCAGTCCCCCTCCCTTTTCTTGTCTTCCATTTGGCGTCCTCGGGAACTTTTTTCCTTTAAAGGGGTAGTGCGGCGCTAAAAAATTATTCACAGAATAACACACATTACAAAGTTATACAACTTTGTAATGTATGTTATGTCTGTGAATCGCCACGTCATCAGCCGCTCAGCCGCGATTGGCTGAGCATAACTGTGCTCAGCCAATCGCGGCTGAGCACAGTTGTGACGCGGTGGAGGGGGGACAGCAGCAGGGATTCGGCCGTGCGTCCGAAGATGACGTTTGGCAAAAAATGGCGGACGGCCCTCGACACGGATCAGGTAATGTATAACCGTTATATATATATAAAGCTAGTGGGCACCACTAATAATCATGGAGTGCTAAACTAATGTATATAAGTAGTACATCATCCTCTCAAAAGAAAAAAAAGCATATGCACAAAAAATGGTAGCACATCACAAAAATCTTTATTATAACACTGACATAGATACAAAAATACCACATAGATATATGAATGTACAGGAGTAGTAAAATGAGGGAGACAACACCCCAAATACTGCTCTACATTAAAAACACTAAAATGTCACCACTCTGACTCTGGACTGTATGTACAATAACAAAAATCCAACATCTCTACCTAGACAGAGACCCAGTAAAACAAAATATAACCACAAATAATGGAGCAAAGGAAAATTGGAAAAGATCACCATATACAGTCCAACAGAATGAGAGTCAGATGGCAAGAAATCACCCCACGTGTTTCGCCGTCTAGCGGCTTCCTCAGGGATGTGGCTACACGGCGGAACGCGTGGGGTGATTTCTTATCCCATCTGACTCTCATTCTGTTGGACTGTATATGGTGATCTTTTCCAATTTTCCTTTTTTTTCCTATGCTCCATTATTTGTGGTTATGTTTTGTTTTACTTGGTCTCTGTCTAGGTAGAGATGTTGGATTTTTGTTATTGTACATACAGTCCACAGTCAGAATGGTGACATTTTAGTTTTTTTAATGTAGAGCAGTATTTGGGGTGTTGTCTCCCTCATTTTACTACTCCTGTACATTCATATATCTATGTGGTATTTTTGTATCCATTTCAGTGTTATAATAAAGATTTTTGTGATGTACTACCATTTTTTGTGCATATGCTTTTTTTTTTTTCTTTTGAGAGGATCAGGTAATGTATAATGCACCACACACTTCCGGGTACACGGGCGGGGGTGGTGGGACACGAGAAGGGGGCGATTCACAGACATAACATACATTACAAAGTTGTATAACTTTGTAATGTGTGTTATTCTGTGAATAATTTTTTAGTGCCGCACTACCCCTTTAAAGGCTTCCTCTGCTTGCAAACAGGGGTGTTCACTGGTCCATGTCTGGCCTTACCTAAGGCTCTTCTCCAAACATATCGCATTAGTGGCAGGCTTACTTGTTTCTTTTTCCATTCACCATTAACAGCCCCTTGCTTTTTTGTCACTGTTTCCACCAGAATGCATCTGGCTTCTAGCCTTTCCAATTGCCTAGGGCTCCTCTTGAGCCCTTGAGTCCTTTAATCTTTTCAATGTGGGCACTAGTCCCTGCACCAGGTTTTTTTGTTTTGGCCTTCTCCCACTTTCGCAACAGACAATCTCTTCCGTTTTTTTGCTGTTCTGTGCTTACCAAAGCAACTTCTCTGCTCACCTTTTGAGGTGTTGGGATTTCTAGATCTAGTACACATATAGGGGGAGTTTTATCAAACACGGTGTAAAGTGAAACTGGCTCAGTTGCCCCTGGCAACCAATCAGATTGTACCTTTTATTTTCCAAAGACTCTGTGATGAATGAAAGATGGAATCTGATTGGTTGCTAGGGGCAACTGAGCCAGTTTCACTTTACACCATGTTTGATAAATCTCCCCTATAGACTCTAATCTATGTATTACCTGTTGTACCCATTGTCTCTGTGACAGCTCCCCTACCCATCAGCCTTTAACTTGAACCTCCCTCTACAGTTATTACAGGGACTTAGGGCTGGGCGATTAATCAAATTAATTTGTTTAATTCGCCCAGAATTCTAGAATCTAGATTAGATTTTTTTGTGAAAATAGTAAATTCTATTTTCACAAAAAATCATTGCGGGCGGTGAGGTGTGCGGCGCCGCAGTGGGCGGTCTGGAGAGGAGCGGTGAGGTGTACAGCGGCAGAGGGAGGAGAGGTGTACGGCGGCAGTGCGGTGTGGGACCTCCAGCTGCATAAGCTAGCAGAGTCGACGCTGACCCGCCGCCCCCCCAGCATCCCTGTCGCACATGGAGCTTCCCTGTCTCTGGAGGAGGCTGTGGGGACTGCAGGGCAAGGTGATCGCATTACTGCGAGTCCTAGAGCTGTTGAGCAGGATGGGGGGGTGCAGTGCAGACCCTCAATCCTGCTTTACAGCCTCAGGACCTGCAGTGATGCAATCACCGTACCCTGCAGTCCCCGGGGCCTCCTCCAGAGACCGGTGTGCTCCATGTGCAGCCGGGAGAAGAGCGCGTGTGCCAGGGGTAAGAGGAGGCGGAGGGGTGTGTGCCCAGCTGCCCCATTCCCCTCTCAGCTGCCCCAGTCCCCTCTCAGTCACCACCAGCTGCCCCAGTTCCCTCTCAGTCACCCCCAGCTGCCCCAGTCACTCTTTATCTATACCTGTACTACTGCAGAGAGTGGCACAAATTTGGGAAAACTACTTATATGGGGCACAGGGGGAGCACTGTTAAAGCAGGAAGCAATATAGTTGTTGTCTCAAACGTCATTAAACTAGTATCTGACGCTGCAGGGAGAAAAATATTCTGTTTAGCAAAAAAGAAATCGAGATTTTTTTTTTTTTTTACCATATCGCCTACTGGGACTCCATGCTCTCTTGAGTACCTCTAATTTTCTTTGGAGCAGACTGTTTTACATGATCGACCTCCTTTTTAAGGCTGAACACCCCATGGAAATATTTTTTACCAACCTACCAGTTTTCCTCTGCTCCTCTTTTCTGTCGGGCACTTCTGGGTACCAGGTACTATCGTGCTCCTTCCAGTTCAACTTACACAAGATTTAGATCATGGTTCTCTTTTTCTCCTGCTTCTATCCTGAACTGCATAACTTTTGGAAAGCTTAATTCTTCAGATTAACATATGTATGTGTTTCCCAGCTGGGGTCGCTCATGTCAAAGGCCATGACTCTCTCCAGATTGCCATACTTCTCTTGTGCTCGACATTTGCCTTTTCAGTGGAGACTGTACTCCTAGGCCTTAGGTGCTTCTAACCTGGCCATTCTTCCCAGATCCATAGTCAGGGACTCAGTTTCTCCAGCATCTCATCTTGCACTTTGTATGAGAGACGCTCAGTCCTTTCTCCTTTATTGGACGCCTTAGGCCTCTATGCACCATGAGACACTTTCCAGGCTTCATGGTTGTTTTTGCATTGTCCTTGTTCGGGCAGGTGCCTTTTTTTATGCTCTTACTCAGGGTAAGTCCGCCTGTGGTCGCTTACTTGGCTGAGCATCTGCTACCCCCCCCCCCCCTTACACACACACACACACACACACACACACACACACGTAGCCTACCAGTTCTGTTTGTCTCAATGTTACATCATGTTGCTGGCTTCCTGGATGGCCACAACCCACTCTGTCTGAAGTGCAGCAGATTGCACCAGGGATTAGACCCTCCCTTGCCGGGTATCTGTAGGCGGTTTCTTGGATGCATTCACCATCAACCCTTTCTCTATTCCTGGGAGCTTTCTTCCTACTTAGTTCATGGTTGTGTTGGTGCTATTCTGTCTCAGTAGTGCCTTCTCACCAAGCTCCTTTGTGTATCGTTTATCTTTCCCACCCCATGCACTGCATTTGGACGTCCCATGGTATCTTTTTCCCCCAATAAGACGCACGAGAAAAGAGGATTTTTTACTCACGGTAAAATCTCTTTCTCGTAGTCTTCACTGAAGACTGAAGTTTTTTTTTTGCTTGTAATGGTGTTTTTTTCTGTTTTAATTTTATTCCTACTTTACTTGTTCTTGACTCCTACTGCTCTGGTACAAACTGGCTTAGCTCAGTGCCTGTGGGTATATCCTGCTCAGGAGGAGTCCTTTGTTTCTTTCTTATTGTCAGCAGCCTATACCCATGATAACTGTGTCCTCCAGTGAAGGCTCCATTATTATACTATGTTAACATAACCTAAATTGGTAACAGTGACTACAACTTTAATATTGGATTCTATAAAAGTATCTAGTCCTTGTGGCCATTTATTCTAATAGAAGCCGGGATCGCGGCGGTCCAGAGCGGGGCTCCCCTCTGAATTTCCCTACCTGACCCAGCATCACACCTGCTCTCAGGCTGTGTGTGGAATTACAGCTTGGCTTCATTCACTTTGGTAGAACTGAGCTGTGATGCCACACACAAACTAAGGGCAAGAGTGGCTCTGTTTCTAGAAGAAAGCAGATTTGTTTCTTGGACAATCGCTTTTACAGTCGCTTGCTCATTTTCCATGCTAAAAGGTCTGACTGTTCATTGTGGCCTAATGTATCTCTCCCATTGACAGGCCCCATGTTATTCACTTCACCTGTCATTGCTTTATAGGCTTTTTTAATTGCTTGTAATAATGCTTATGTTTAATGTGCATGAAAAATGTAATCTCTAAAATAAAGTCCTTTTATATCCTACCGTCAAACAGAAAATAGGTAACTCCACTATAGTGAGAAGGCTGGGGGTGCTGGAGTGTATCCTGCTGGTTACTCAAAGGATTACAAAGTATCCAGTTTTGGTGGAAAGGATTATTCAGAACACTGAAGGTATAGAACCATGTTCTGTGCACTGAGCCTTGTGTTTTGTCTGTTTGCTGCTTGTGAGTCATGTTTTAAGGGTGCGTTCACACTTACAGGATCTGCAGCCGATTTGATTGCCCAGTTTTGATTTGCTTTGAATCTGCAACTTCAAATCTGTGCCATCAAATCTGCTGCAGATCCTGTACGTGTGAACGCACCCTAAAGGAGGTTTATATTATTTAAGAATAATACCTTTTATTAGTCATCACTGTTAGATCATAAGCGGGCAACTTTTAGCCCCTGACAATTAGCTGTATGAGTAGGTGGCGCACTCTTCCTTGTCTTCGTTGTTCCGTACCCCTGCAGGTTTATATTTAGTAGCAGTTTTCCATTGTGTTACACTCTTTCCCATTTACCAAAGCTGCAGAACACTGCACAGCTACTAATAACACTGTCCGCACATCACACAACCATCCACAATTTTTTCCTGAGCTGTCACCATACGCCAACACATTTGGCTCTTATCAACCATCACAACCCATCTCTTCAGAATAGACTACAAGCTACATTAAAGGGGTAAAAGTGACAGCCATCCGCTGAGGAGCAGGCAAATTCCCACTCTTCGGCTGTTTAGGTCTTTAGAGCACCTTTTAAAATTATTGGTCACAAATCAATAAGCATACTGACATCACAGATATGTATATAGGATATACTGTACATATAGGATATGTATATATCCGTGCTTTCAGTTTCCAGATCATAAGCAGTATATGTTTACCATCCGTGCTGCTTGTGATCCGTCATCGGGCTCCCCTGTCCTCCAGGCAGCTGCTGTAACTTCAGGCCTCCTCCAAAATTATTGACAGCAAGAGGTGGTGCCTTAAGATACAGTACTGGAGACCCGCATGCTAGATTACAAGCAGAGCGGATGGTAAGTATACATTGTTGCATGTTATCTTAAAACTGACAGCAGAGATTTATTTATATCCTATATGTTCAGTGTATCATATATACATATCTGTGCTGTCAGGTTTACTGGCTGCATGAATAATACAAGGATTGTTTATGCAGCTCAGCTGCTCAGGTTGTCGTGCTGTGTAAAGGCACAGCAAACAAGTGCAGATCTCGCTGTTAGATACCTATGTTTGATTGGTATTGGCACTTTCTTTATTTTTTGTAGTATAATTATTAGGTACATCTGCTATGCTCATCTGTGCCAGCCTTTTAAATGAGCACTGTCATTTCCAAAATGTTCTCTCCTTGTTCTGTGTCACGTAATTGAGACGTCCACATAATTTAATTCTGTGAAGCTGTCTCTCTCACATAGGGTCCTTTTTCACGGGCCGAGCAGGGCCAGATCAACGATGTAAAGAGCGCCGATCTGCTAGATCGGCGCTAGTTTACTGGGCCTATTCCATGGCCCGACAATCGTTTAGCCAGGGCTGCAGGGACATCATTACCGATGTCCTTGCAGCCCTTGTTTCATACATTACCTGTCCAGGTGCAGGTCTTCTCCTTCTCCCGGTCCCGTGCCGCAGCAGCTTTGGTGCGGCCTGACCAGTGATTGGCTGAGCCGTCTGTCAGTTCAGACAGGCCACTCCGAAGCTGCTGCGGTGCGGGACCGGGAGAAGGAGAAGACCTGCGCCTGGACAGGTAATGTATGGTGCTTGTGATTTAAGGTTTGAACCTAAATAAACGATCAGATGATGACAACGATCATCAGCTGATCGTTCTCTCTATTCCACGGAACAATAATCGTCCAAATAGGGCCGATTATCACTCTGTGGAATAGGCCCCATCGACACATAGTGGGAAGAGAGTCGCACAGCAGCATGTGTATATCCCTGCTCGCTCTACTGGTCTGTTGCTGTGTAGACACTAACCAATCCCAATCATGGCAGGTACCCTTTAGTTGCCTAGTTATTTTAAAGGGGTTTCACAGGGACAAATATACAGAGATAGATTAATATATCTGATAGATAGAGATAGATTAATAAAACTATGCTGCAATAAGCAAAACAGGAGTACTAAGCATTGTGAAACCTGTTGCTTTCTACAGAGGGAACTGAAGACTATGTGGCTTTGAGCCGGGCTC
This sequence comes from Dendropsophus ebraccatus, assembly GCF_027789765.1. Lineage (NCBI taxonomy): Eukaryota > Metazoa > Chordata > Amphibia > Anura > Hylidae > Dendropsophus > Dendropsophus ebraccatus. The sequence continues at coordinate 96,908,725 of NC_091460.1, read as the reverse complement.
TCACACTAATAAAGGAAACGATCACAGAGGTAGATTCTCGTGTTCACAAGAGTGAGAAGGGACAACGTCTGGATGATATAATAGGCAAGATGGAGCCAAAGTCGTATGGAAAACTAAAGAATGGTATGACATTTAGAAAGCATGACATGGAGCGCAGACAACTTATCCATGACGGCATGCTCTATTGGAAAACTGCATCAGGACGCTTAAAAGGTAATGAATCATTATCAAGACAAATTATCACCCAAAGCTATATGCTTTGGGTTTTGTAAGACATGATTAGACATGATTTACTGGATGCTTGTTTTCCCAATGAATTAAAGAGGTTGATCCCTTTCATTTTTTTCATAAATTGTTTATTTATAAGATTTTTCATAGACAGTAAAATACAAAATAACACCATAACACACGCCAGTAAGGAACCAAGATAAGGGATTGGCAGAAGTATAACATATCCATGACACTGGTGGGATCCCACGTAACCCACCAACGGGGAACGAGCATACAGTTTGCTGTGTGGTTTACAAACTAACGTAATCGCAAAACTTCACATTGAACAGAAACAAAAACCATTTCAACCGTCCCAAGACTGAGCAGACTGGTTTATAACAGACTGGCGTGAGTGATCCCTTTCATTTAACCTTTTTATAAACAGTATATAAACATATAAATAGATTTACTCTTACACTCAACTCAAGCAAGGAGCACTTAAAATGATTGAAATGACTGGGGCCCATGCCGATCCAAGCAGGGTTATGTTGGCACGTTATCTTGATCTACTCTTACATAATAATTAGAATAACAGGAACGGCACAACACAGAAATATAAGTTTTCCGACAGGTCAGGATAGGCCACAGGTCCTCTTTAACCTTGTTAATTAACCCATTTTTTTTATCTTGTAGATATCTTGGCAGTTTTGCTAACAGACGTCTTACTTTTACTTCAAGAAAAGGATCAAAAATACATATTTTCTTCTGTGGTAAGTGTGGTTTAAGAATAGAAGGAATATGTTTATTACTATTAATAGAGAACCGCCCAGCACATATCTCTGATTTCAGCACTCATTGTTTTTTGCAAATAAGAAAAGAAGATCCTCCCTTTTAACTACATATCCCGTACAGTTACAGCACGGGCGTCTGGGCCTTAAAGTGTTCCTGTTATACTTTTCAGAATTCAAATCAGCAGGGAATGTGATATAAAGCATGTCATTATTATTTTTAGTTCTTATGCTTTATAACAAAGCTATACTTACTGTATCCAGGTCCGGTCTCCTGAAGGCAGCTATACTTACCGTATTTTCCGGCGTATTTTAAGACGACCCCTAACGTTTAAGAAGATTCTTATGGGTTCGCCTTATATGCCGGAAAATGTTAACCCCTGACTGACCGCAACAGGGTTTACTAGCTGGAGCCCTGCTGCAGTCAGGCAGGGGTTAACTGCAGCTTAAGAAAAAAAAAAAAAAAAAAAAAAGCAACAACCAACTCACCTGTGACCCGTTCCCGGCAGCCGCGCGTCTCCTGTCCCATTCCCAGCGCAGGCAGTGTGGCGCACACTGCCTGTGCTGGAGGTCCCCGAAGCTCTCCCAGACAGCTGAGCGTCTCATCGAAGGAGCTCTGAGACGCTTGGCTGCCGTCAGAGCTTTGGGAGAATCGCAGAGGCGCCGGAAGTTCCCAAAGCCTCTGTCTTTCTCATGAACACCTCCGGCGCAGGCAGTGTGCGTCACACTGCCTGCGCCGAGGATGGGACTGGAGATGCGCGGCTTCCGGGAACGGGTCACAGGTGAGTAGAATAGTTTTTTTTTTTATAGTGTTTGTCCCATACGGTAGGGATGTGGGCATTTTTTAGCTCCCCCTCCGTATGGGGCGACCATACCCGACCCCCGTAACACCCAAAGAAAAAAGAATAAGTACTAAATCAGCACACCCAAAGTATTATATCAAAATATTAAATTTTATTAGAGCACAAACATGAAACATAAAAACATTTAAAAACATGCAAACATAGTGCCAGCCACAATAAGCTGCACTAAACCCACTGTCCACAAGATGGCAATAATATACCACCTATATCCCACAATAAGGAAGAATAGGTGTAAAGATTCCCGCATATAGAGATGAAATGCAGGTAACACAGGTAAAAGTATCAGTAGTGCATGATATCCTACATGCAGAAAAGAAAGAGCCTAAGTACAAACAATGCAAGTGCCATCAGGCTAACCTATACAACCTGTACCGCGGCCAGTATGGTGGGGACAGTTGGAGAAGAACCGCCCAACACGTTGCACAGTGCGACTTCGTCAGGGACCCGACCCCCGACTTCTAAGAAAAAAAAAGTCATCTTATACGCCAGAAAATACGGTACTTGTATCCAGGTCCAGTCTCCTAAAGGCTCCTATATAACGGCTATACTTACAGTATCCAGGTCCAGTCTCCTAAAGACAGCTATATAACAGCTATAATGTATCCAGGTCTAGTCTCCTAAAGACAGCTATATTACAGCTATAATGTATCCAGGTCCAGTCTCCTGAAGACAGCTATACAACAGCTATACTCACTGTATCCAGGTCCAGTTTCCTGAAGGCAGCTATATAACAGTTATACTTGGTGGGCTTGGGCATCAGGCAATATTTCATGTCTCCTCAGTTCATGCTATATGATCTCTGCTGGGTATGAGACGAGGCTTGGTCCCATGGACACTGCTACTCATTCCCCATTGAGTGGTTAGGCTCATGCTTGTTTAGGTCTCTGAGTTAAAAAGAAAATTAGCCTGGTCCTGAAAGGGATCATAAAAATCATAATTTTTTTATGATATTTTGGTGTTTTTCACAAAAATAACAGTCTCAGAATCACTAGCAAAACGCATAAAGCATCAAGGAGCTATAATCACATAAAGTGAGAGAGGTCGGACTTTGAAAAATGAGGGGTTATTAACCCTTAGAGCAGTGCTTCCCAACCTTTTACACCTCGGGGCACCCCTTGGAAAAAAAAAATTCCTCGGGCCACCCCTACTAAATGTTCTACAAAATAAGAAAACGGTCATAAAGTGACTCACAGGTGACGTCTTCTTTGATTTGAGGCGTCACTTTTCCTTTTCCTCTCCATCCAGTCCAGTCCTCCATGATGATTTCTTCCAGATACGTTTCATCCCCTTAGAACCTGTGAGACAAACAATTTAGGCTCTGCACATTTCTAGCCACTTCCTTTCCTTTCTCCCTCCTGTAGGCTCCCAAAGTAACTGCGCTGTTTGGTGTTATGTGCAGTAAAGCGAGTAGGAATGTGGGATGCCCCCTGTATGTAGTATCCCCTGCTGTGCCCCCATGAGCTAATAATACCCCCAGAGGTGGCCCCCATGAACTAATAATGCCCTCAGAGGTGGCCCCCATGAACTAATAATGCCCTCAGAGGTGCCCCCATGAGCTAATAATGCCCCCAGAGGTGCCCCCCATGAACTAATAATGCCCCCAGAGGTGCCCCCATATACTAATAATGCCCCCAGAGGTGGCCCCCATGAGATAATAATGCCCCCAGAGGTGCCCCCATGAAGTAATAATGCCCCCGAGGTGCCCCCCATGAACTAATAATGCCCCCAGAGGTGCCCCCATGAACTAATAATGCCCCCAGAGGTTCCCCCATGAGCTAATAAAGCCCCCAGAGGTGCCCCCATGAAGTAATAATGCCCCCGAGGTGCCCCCCATAAACTAATAATGCCCCCAGAGGTGCCCCCCATGAACTAATAATGCCCCCTGCTCTGCCCCTAAAAAAAAAAAAAAACATCCTACTCACCTAATCCACGCTGTGGCTGCAGGCAGAAGCTCTCCCCCTCCTCTTCAGGCTCCATCTTGCGAGCCGCAGGGACGGGGAACTCCGGCAGGCGTGATGACGTCACATCATCACGCCTGCCGGAGAGGTCACGTCCCGGCCTCCCATAGGCTGCTGGCATGAAGTGCCGGCAGCCTATGGGAGTAAATGTAGGAGCAGGATGCTGACACTTCCTGCTCCTACATTATGCTCACTTTAATGTTCCGCCCGCTCACTGTGCGGGCGGAACATCAAAGTTATCTGTGCATCCCGAGAAGCTGCGCGGCCGCAGCTTCTCGGGATGCTTAAAGTGACAGCGCACATTTTCCACCGGGATCCCGCGGCACCCCTAGCGGGTTCTCCCGGCACACCAGTGTGCCGCGGCACCCCGATTGGGAAACGCTGCCTTAGAGGACTCGGCCAATTTAAATTTTTGCGTTTTCGGTTTTTCCTCCTTGTGCTTAAAAGGCCATAGCACTTGCATTTTTTCACCTAGAAACCCACATGAGCCCTTATTTTTTGCGCCACTAATTGTACTTTGCAATGACAGGCTGAATTATTTCATAAAGTACTCCAGAAAAAAATTCAAAGTGTGGTGAAAATGGAAAAAAAACACACTTTTTTTTTTTTACGCTGTTCGCCTTGGGGTACAACTGTCTTGTTATATATGTTCCTACGTTACGATTTCAACAATCTGTAACGTATAACTTTTATTTTATTTGAAAATTCAAGCCATTCTTACAAATATATGTTCCTTAAAATCGCTCTATTACCATGCTTATAATGCTTTTATCCCTTGGTCTATGGGGCTGTGTATCGGTACCTTGATTGCACATATGCGACTTTTTAATTGCTTTTTATTACAGTTTTTCTGGATTTGATGCGACCAAAAATGCGCAATTTTGCACTTTAGGATTTTTTTGGGCTTACGTCGTTTACCGTGCGAGATCTGGAATTAAATAAATTAATATTTTAGCCGATTACGCATGTGGCGATACCAAACATGTTTTTTGTTTGTTTTTTTTTATTTATAACATGAGAAAAGGGGGGTGATTTAAACTTTTATCAGGGGAGGGGGCTTTTTATTAATAATAAAAAAAATTTTTTTTTACACTTATACTAGAAGTCCCTCAGGGGATTTCTAGTATAAGTACACTGAGTAGAGTGCCGAGCCGGGATTAGCGCCATTATGGCGATCGCGACGCAAGGGAGCGATCCACCCCACTAGACACCAGGTAACGGCTGCAGTAAGGCTTCAGATGCAGTTGTCAACTTTAACAGCTGCATCTGAAAACTTAATTAGCGGGCACAGCTATCGGACTGTGCCTGCTAATAGCAGCGGTCCCAGGCTACAAGCGGCACCCAGGACTGCGGCGGTTCAGAGTGGGGCCGCCGCGCAGCACCGTTCTGAAGTCCCCTATGCGGCCCAGGACGTACAGGTACGCCCAGGGTCGTTGAGGGGTTAACCCCTTTTCCCCATCAGCACGTAACTGTACGTTCTGATGCGGGTGGGGGTGTTCCTTGCGCGACCCCACTCTGAACCGCTGCGATCCTGGGTGCTATATGTAGCCCGGGACCACAGCTATTAGCAGACGCAGTCCGATCCCCGCACCCTCTAATTATACATTTAAAAGGAGCTGTCAGACCTGACAGCTGCATTTAAATATACTATATTCCCCTTTCCCTGGTGTCTAGCGGGGGGGGGGGGGGGGGGGGTGGAAAGATCCCTTCTACTGACCCGGCTGGGGCTCAGCGTCGCACTGACGCTGATCTCGGCTTGGCAATCCATCTATCTGGTCTGCGACAGACCAGCATAATAAAGCAATGAATGATTGATCGATAATTGCTGTATTTGTTGTACTGCAGTGATTTCTATGGGAGATCACTGCGGTAATACTGAAAGTCTCCCAGGGGGACTAAAAGTTAAATCGTAACTGTCAATTTTTTTATATATTTTTTGCAGAAGTCAGTAGTATAAACAATTTTAAGAAACTGTATAATAGGTTTTATTAGGCAAAAAAGTCTCTTTCTGTACTCAAAAAGCAATCAAACCTCCCCCCACTTCTTATCTGTGCGTTATCAGGCAAATCCGTCTTCATTACAGAGAAGAAAGTGACGACAGGTTCTGCTGTGTCTATTATATCCCTATGGAGGGGGGAGGGGCCGAGGGAGATGAGTGAGCAAGAAGAGGAGATCTGAAGGTCAGCTGTTTGTAGACTGTCTGGGCACCTAAAACGTTGGATTCAGAGGTCAGAAAGATCAGTGCTTATCTAGGAACTACCTGAGAGAAGATTGTGGGGTGTTGTGCTGTGCAGGACTGCTCGATGCTTTTTCACTCCTCTCAGCCCCTCCCCTTTCCATAGACACATAATTGACACAGAAATTCTGCTTCTTCTGAAGTGAGGGGGGAGCTAGAAAAGCTGTTTTTTTTTTTTTGAGTACAGAAGAAAACTCTTTTGGGAAATAAAACCTATTACAGAGTTTCTTAAAATCGCTTGTACTATAGATATTTATTGTTTTCAGAAAAATGACCCTGAAATGACAGTTACACTTTAAAATATAGAATAAAAAAAATAGTGATTTTATTAATAAAAACTCCCCTCCCCTAATAAAAATTTGAATCACCCCCTTTTCCCATCTTATAAATAAATAAACAAACAAACAAACATATTTGGTATCGCCGCGTGCATAATCGCCCGAACTATAAAATTATCACATTCATGATCTCGCACGGTAAACGGCATAAGCGCAAAGTGCAAAATTATGCATTTTTTGTCACATCCAATCCAGAAACATTGTAATAAAAAGTGATCAAGAAGTCACATATAAACAAGTAAGGTACTAATAGAAAGAACCGATCATGGTGCAAAAAATTACACCTCACACAGCCCCATAGACCAAAGGAAAAAAGCGTTATAAGTAGAGATGAGTGAACCTCAAGCATGCTCGAGTCGATCTGATCCCGAACTTTTGACATTTGATTAGCGGTGGCTGCTGAACTTGGATAAAGCCTTAAGGCTATGTGGAAATCATGGATATAGTCGTTGGCTGTATCCATGTTTTCCAGACAACCTTAGAGCTTTATCCAAGTTCAGCAGCCCCAGCTAATCAAATACCAAATGTTTGGGTTCAGATCGACTCAAACCTGAACCCGGTTTGCTCATCTCTAGTTATAATTTTAAACACCCTTAGTATTTTTTAAAAAAAAGGTTTTAATTTTTTTAAAAGCAGTCAGACCAAATAAAAGTCATATAAATTACATATCATGTCAGGACATATATAACATGTCAGTTTTACCATAGAGTGAATGGTGTAAACACGAAACCCCCCAAAATGAAAACAAATTTCAAAAACTAAAATTAGCCCGGTCCTGAAGGGGTTAAAAGTGAGACAGGTCAGATTTTGAAAAATGAGGGGTTATTAAAGGGGTATTCCCCCAAGAGCTTAAAAAATAAAATGCTCCCAAACCTAGCTGATCTTACTCACCAAGTCCCCCTGAGTATTTTGAGCCATCTCCTGACTTTCTAGCTGCTGCCATTCCTGAGTTCCCGGGCTGGAGGCGCTGTCACCATCACTCACCACCTTCGAGTGGCTCCTGTTGCATCGGGCTGTGAGCAGGAATGTTCGGGCAGAACGGTGCAGGGTGGACGGTGACCCCGCAAGGCGGATCTACTGGGATGGAGCAGTAGAGCCGGCAGAGGTGTCTGGGCAACAAGAGCTGCTCAGATTAGAGTGCTCTGTGCAACTGATCTGGGGACACAGCGCTCGGCTTCGGTTATTGCAGTCCCAGTCCCAGGCCAGCCAGTCCCAGGTGTCGGCATCTGGGCACATCAGGGGCAATGGTACCATTGGATGTGGGACCAACCTGCAGCAGGCTGTGGAGGTGGTGACAGTGATGGCGTCTCCAGCCCAGGACCAGATCCCCGGGCTTGAGTAGTGGGCGCCGTCACCATCACTCACCACCTCCTCAGCCTGCTGCAGGTTGGTCCCAGGGAACCGAGCATGCACTCCTATGCATTTCTCTTAGGGTAGGGTCCCCTTCCCCCTCTGTTTCCCGTCCCTGATCAATCCCAGGCTGGGTCTGATGCGACACTGTCACTGCTCCCACTTCACCCATGCAGACCTGGACATGCTCCAGAGTGCAGCCTGCCCCGACACACACTGATTTCAAGCTGAAATAAGAGCGGATTCCTCTTAATTTCCTCACCTAATTACTCAGTGTGAACCCACCCTATGTGTTTTGGAGAGCTGTTGGAGAAGCTCTGAGGGATCCTGTACTCCACCGATTGTGGTTTACTCTGGTGTAGGTAGGTTGGTAGAGAGAATGGTGGAGCGAACTTTGTATGGTTTGGTCAGCCTAGCCAGCAATCTAACCGTTTTAGTCCCCTATCTGAAATAGCTGTTTCCAGTCATTTTTAACCTCTGTTTAGCTTGGGCCAATGTAAAAGTATCAAGTAGGCGCTTCAACAGTAATCCTGTTTGGTAGAATTATAAGTATTAACATGGTATTATCTATGTGCTGCCACTCGTTCTGAGTGTAGCTTTTGGTATGTCTTTCTTTGTTCATTTTTTACGATGAACCATGTAGGAAGTGTTCCCGCATAACCGCCATAGAGTTTTGCCACAGTAGAGGGGCGTCCAAAGTAGAAGGCTCATTATCGTCAAGGAAATTTCCCCAATGATGTTGGAGATAGCTACGAAAGTCCTCCGAGTGCAGAAGATAGTAGGGGAATTTCCAGTCTCTTTGTTGGGGGAAGTGGAGGGAGATAGCCAATTTAAAGGGGTTATCCAGCGCTACAAAAACATGGCCACTTTCCCCCTACTGTTGTCTCCAGTTTGGGAGGGGTTTTGAAACTCAGTTCCATTGAAGTAAATGGTGCTTAAGTGCAAACCACACCTGAACTGGAGACAACAGTAGGGGGAAAAGTGGCCATGTTTTTGTAGCGCTGGATAACCACTTTAAGGTGGATTAGCGCATGATCCAAAACTAGAACAGGTTTTAATGAGGTGGACAAGACTTTTTCAAAAAGCAGGTCAGAAAGTAATAGTCTATTTTGGAGTGCACCTCATGCAGAATAAAAGGTATAGTCCCTCTCTGTAGTGTGGGCCACGCACCAAGATTCACATAGGGAGTACTGTTGCATTATGGAGAGCAAAACCTGAGCTGTTTGAGTTTTATGGGTGACCCCTGAAGATCAGTCCAGGTGTGGGCAGAACGCCACAGTAAAATCACCACCTATAAGAAGGTTTTCTGTTGGTTTAGGAGATAGAAACTGAAGTAGGTCAGAAAAGAAATGTGCGTTTAGGGTTGTTTGGCATGTACAGCTATAGAATAGTATAGTAAGTGTTATAAATGGTAACTCGGAGGTTTAAGAATCAACCCTCAAGGTCCACATAAGTGTCAGTGATGCTATACGGGAGGGATCGAGAAAAGAGAATCTGTCACACACTTTTGATCTCACCTGCTCTCAAAGTATCCGGATCAACTTAGCGTGGTCTTCTCTCAGCTCTTATCTCCCGATCGGTACGGGTCTGAACACTCAGACATGAACCGATCAAAACTTTTGATATGTCTCTAGAAGTAATTGGTGAAGAATGAATAAGATAAGGGTTCCAAAGTAAACTGTAGTAGGACCCTTATGCTTTCCCTTCTTGTGTCACTGTTTTTCCGTGCTTAGCATGTGACGAGGGAGGAGGTCAGAAAATGGCTTCTGCCACGTGGAAGAGGAAAGGGAGTTTGTTAGTGTGGGGGTTCCTTTTCACTTTAAATCTTTCAAGGTGAGGAGTTCTCCTTTTCTGGCTGCTGTGAGGTACTATGAAGATGTGCTCTTTATGCACGTCTATTGAGAGGGGTAGGGTGTCCCGCTATGACCTGGCTGCAAAGATGGCCACCACTATGTTGGGAAATGAGGACCATGTGGCAGCCTGTACCCTTTCCCCTGTATTACTCACCCAACAAAACAGATTCCAGCATTAGGCTGACATTGGGAGAGGCTGCTGGCTGTGGTTTCCTGCAGGGAGCTGATGGGGAGCGCTCAACGCGCTTTCCAATGCGTTGGTCCACTCTAGCGGTCAGGAAAAAAAGTACAGCAACACCTGTATGCTGCTTGCGTCCTGCTCTCAGTGTTGGCGTTGCTCCTGTTGGTTCACTGAGCGACAGAACCGCACAGCAGCTTCCCCACAGAGTTCAGCAGGTTTCAGTAGGTTTTTGTAAGCTAAAAGCTGTATAAGCCTTCTTAGAGCAGGAACTTGTTTATTGTGCGTCTTGTCTGCTCTGCAGCTCACCATGCCCCCTGCATTTCCGTTTTATAAAGAAAAATAAATATATTTGCTACCGCTATGTCTATAATCACCCAAATTATTAAATCATCAAATTCCCGTAACAAAAATCTGCCAAAGAGCAAAATTGCTGATTTTTGGTCTCATCAAATCTGGAAAAGTCATAAAAAGTGATGAGTGAAGTTACATATGTGCAAGCAAAAGTTCACATCATGGAGCAAAAATGACACCTCACACAGCCCCATAGACCAAAAAGTAAGAGTTATAAGGATGTCAATAGAGCAACAGAACACATTAATTTTTTTTAAAGGTTTTACATTTTTAAAAGCAGTTAAATAAAATAAAAGTTATATACAGTAAGTTGCTTGTTCTTGTATGAGTGAATGTGATGATGCATATGTTTTGCATACATTTGGGTGGTCGGCTCAGACTTTAGGCATTACTGAATTATTCACATATATGCAGTTTTATAGTTTGAGTTAATGTAAGCAGATATCGGGAGAGGAGATACGTACAAAGCGGGGGATTTATCAAACACTTCAATCTTACACAGTCCGTATGCAAACCTTTTAGAATGGCTCACCCTCTGGTCAATATATCAAGGCATGGTATCTGTTGTGGTGCTCTGCATATAACGGACAGTCTAAATGCAGAAATGTAGAAAAGATGATGAACTTTGTGCAAAGCCTTTATTTATGGCAGAATGACAAACAAAGTAACCCCATGTGCTGTACAGGTTACATGGAAGGCACAGGTGTATTCCAGTAGAGCGACGTCCGTTTCGCGGTCATACGCATCAGCAGGCTTAGGCCAGGCCGTCGCTCTAGTGGAGTACACCGGTGCCTGCCATGTAACCTGTACAGCACATGGGGTTACTTTGTTTGTTATTCTGCCATAAATAAATGATTTGCACGAATTTCTACTGAGTGCCGCATCATCTTTTCTACATTTCTGCACATGGTGTAAAGTGAAACTGTCTCAGTTGCCCCTTGCAACCAATCAGATTCCACGTTTCATTTCTCACAGTCTCCTTATGAAGCCTCACCATTCCTACCTTGGAATTGCTGAATCCTGGTTTACCAATGTTCTGAACATTCTGAGATTCATGTCCTTAGGTTTTACTGTACAGTTAGTTACATAAATTTTTGCTTTTAGGATGCTAAGCCACCGGTTATCTCTTTACAAAAGCTGATTGTTCGAGAGGTGGCAAATGAAGAAAAGGCTATGTTCCTCATCAGTGCTTCATTAAAGGGACCAGAGATGTATGAAATTCACACTACCTCCAAGGAAGAGAGGAACTCCTGGATGACTTTAATTCGAGGAGCTGTGGAGAGGTATGGTTACTATTTCATACATGTGATGTGTAAGAAGGAAGAATAATACCTTAAATGTATTTATTTATATATATATATATATATATATATAATATATTTATTACAATGGTACTCAGAGGCTCATAGTTTACAGACATCACTTAGTCATGGTGCATTTACACAGACTGATTTATTTGACAGATTTTTGAAGCCAAAGCCAGGAATGGATTTAAGAGAAGAAATCTCAGTTTCCTTTATGACCCGTTCCCTTATACAGTCTGTTCCTGGCTTTGGCTTCAAAAAACTGTCAGATAAATCACACAGTGTAAACACATCATTAATGTGATCAGGCATGTCAAACATTATTGATTGCAGCTGATCTCACGGCTGAGACCCACTTGGATTAAGAGATCTAGCCGTGGAAAGAGCACGGCAGCAGTGCGATCCACCCTCCTGCTGTATTTCTTGGTTGGCTAATTCTGACAATTACATGGAAAGATAGTTGTGCGAAAATGTGTTAAATCGTTCAAATTTAAGCAATAATCTTTCTTTTTGTTTGCAGGCAAAGATCAAACAACTAAGGGTCTTATTCCACGGGCCGAGGAGGGCCCGATCAACGATGTAAACGAGCGGCGATCTGCTAGATCGCCGCTCGTTTACTGGGCCTATTCCACGGCCCGATCGTTGAGCGAGGGCTGCAGGGACATCGTTAGCGATATCCTTGCAGCCATTGCAGCAGCATACATTACCTGCAGGTCTTCTTCTCTGCGCTGTCTTCATCCCCGGGTCCCGCGCGCTCTATCTTCCGAATGGCCGGTCAGCTGACAGGCCACACCCAGCCAATCACAGGCCGTGGCGGTCCCGGCCTGTGATTGGCTGAGCGCTCCGTCAGCTGACCGGCCATTCGGAAGATAGAGCGCGCGGGACTCGGGGACGAAGACAGCGCAGAGAAGCCTGGACAGGTAATGTATGCTGCTGCTGCTGCGCTTCTGAAATCGTCCGCCGCGCACCGCTATTCAACCGTAGCGATGCGTGGTGGGGGAACGATGATTTTAGGTCTGGCCCTAAATAAACGATCAGCCGATGACACGATCATCGGCAGATCGTTCTCTATTTCACAGAACGATAATCGTCCGAATCGGGCCAAATGGGGCCGATTCGGCTGATTATCGTTACTGTGAAATAGGGCTCTAACTTTGTGTATCATAAGAGCGATTTTACAGTTAGCTAAAAGATCTAACACAAGTTTTGATTCATTCACTCATAAATTTGTAAAGGAATCCACAAAGCATGTCACATCTCAGCAGAAAGTGTATAATCACATGCTATTTATTGAAAATGAGTGGGTGAAAGTGTAGTAAAATAGGCTAAGCAGAAGCAGTTAAAGGATTTGTAGAGCCCCTCCCTGTTAGAAACACTTTAGAATACCAGATAGGATAGTTGACTCGGTCTGCCCAACCCTCACAAATGTGACACGTATCCAGATAAACCGAATAGGACATTTGCACTGAAGTCTTTTTTTTATTCCTAGAACATTCAAAGGGAATATGTCATCAGAAAATTACTTATTAATTAACTTATTTTTTTATGTTAACATATTTTTTAAGAATTTCTGGTGAATTTTTTTTCTACTTTTCTATTTTTCTATCTATAGTATAAAATCCGCAGACGATTTGACTAAGATCCGCAGAAGATTTGACTAAGTGAATGAACACAGCATCAAATCTGCACCATCAAATCTGCTGCGGATCTGCTGTGATACTGTGTTCATTCATTCAGTCAAATCTCCTGCGGATCTACTGTGATACGGGTACATGTGAAGCTACCCGTAAAGTGATCTGTACAGCATTGCAGCAACATATGACACCTGGAACTGTCCAGAGCAGGAATGGAAAGGTTTTCTATAGGGATTCACTACTGCTCTGGGCAGCACCTGACAAGGACAGAGGTGGCAGCAGAGATCACTGTCAGACTGGAAAGAATACACCACTTCCTGCGTTACATACAGTAGCTGTTAAGTACCGGAAAACTGGAGATTTTTAAATAGAAGTAAATTATAAATCTGTATAACTTTCTGAGACCAGTTGACTTGAAAGACAGATATTTCACCGAAGTACTCCTTTAACTGTAGATTTGTCCAGAAACCCTGAATTCAAAAGGGAAAACCGGATGTATTGCAGATATTTTATGAGATTGCAAAATTATGTCTCAAAAAATGGGCCTAAAACTGATTGGGAGCATAGCCTAATGCTGCACCTAAACTGAGAACTATTTATGGGTAGAAAGTCTTGTTCTCACTTGTTTTTTTTTTTTCTCTTCTTTCATACAGTTGTCCAGATGAAGGGACAGAGTTTCTTAATGAGGCAGAAGAAGAGCGAAAACAGGCGTCTGAGCTTGCTGCTAGGTTAAAGGATCTTCAAGGTAATAGCATTAATTCTCACTCTATTTCAACATAAAGCGTGAAGAAAATAAATAAAACATTTTCTGCTTTACTTGTACAGAACGCCTAAATATGAAGGATGCATTAATCACCCAAGCACTCAGTGAAAAACTGCAAATTTGTATGGATATGGCTGAGTTGTATGGTTTTGATGATTCAACACAAGCATCCAGGGCCCGAGTTCTATTTGAATCTGACATTGGAGAGAATTCTAAAGGAGAACACCTGCTCCTGTCTGCCATAGCTGAAGGTAAGGTATAAATGTGAGAAATTATGCTATTTAAGGCCATGTTCACATGGCGTAAGAGCGGCCGCCTCTGAAAACATCCTCCCGAACGGTACTGCAGTACCTGCTGGATGATCTTTCGGCCCGCAGAGTTCTTATGCGGGCGCGCACCGATGCGCCGCATCAGAACTCCACACAGCACACTATGAGGCTTGTGGCCGGAGCTGCTCTCTTGATGGTGTGAACTGACAGGACTTTCTGCGGCAGCAAAAAACTGACATGTTAGTTCTTTGCGGCACTGCGAGAGATCCCGTCCAGAGCTCCGGCCGGGATCCCATAGAAGGCTAAGCAGCGTAGCTTTTTGTAAAAAGTACGGCCGTTGTTGCCGATTGCAGCAACGGCCGAACTTTTACGAAAAGTTACTTTGTGTGAACATAGCCTAAAGGTGTTATACGACTAGGTAAAATACTTGTTGAATCATTTCCCCTTCTGGATACTAACAATTTGTTCCACACATGTCTTTGTCCGTCTCCTTTCCCCAGTTCTGAGCTGCTGCTTTCTGTTGAACACACAGAAAACTGTGTGTGAATTGGTCTTACCCCCTCCCTCATGTAAACAGCTGCCTCGCTGGCTGTCACTGCACTGTTTCTGCACTCTGTAAAGCAGGGAGGGTTAATCACAGTAAGGACCAGTTCACAACAAGTAAAAGAGGTGGAATTCCACGACGGAACTCTCCGCCTCTTCTCTCCGTGCCTCTCCGCTCAAAGAATTGAAATGTCAATTCTTGAACTGGTTATTATTGTGATATCAGATGTAAAATACATTTGTTTCCTTTCTCAAATAAATTTTCTTTGCATCTTTTTAAAATGCAGCTGAAAAAATAGAAACAACACTGCTATGCCATTTCTGCACTTTGTACGATGATCCCAGTTCCGGTGTGACTGCTCTGCCTCGAAGATCGGAGACCTTTGGGGGGTATGACAGTAACTGTGGACATACTAACAAAAGTAAGATTATTATATTTCACAAGTACAAATTAAAGCTATAAAACCATACAGAAAACCTCAGAATTCTATACAAAGGAAATCTAAAATTGTATTTATGTGATTCTGTTACATATATAATAATACAAGACAATTACTCCCGCCTTAACTGTTACCCCACTCTCTCTATGCTACAAACTGCTAACATGCTGAATAGATAGAATAGAAGGGCGGGGCAGGTGCATAACTAGAACTTACTGGGCCCCATGACAAACCTTTGGTGTACAAGGGACATGGTGTGGGACTACCACCACAACATGACCCCTAACATTACCATCATACGGTACATGGCGGCAGCACAGTGCCTCATTGGTTAGCACTGTAGCCTTGCTGGGGTCCTGGGTTAAAGTCCCATCAAGGGCAACATCTGCAAAGAGTTTGTATCTGTATATTATCACCACATTGGGCGACGGCGGGCTGGTGCTCGGGAAAAGAATGGCCCTGAGCGCAGGAATCATGCAGCGTTTCAAAAAAGAGATGTGATTTGCTTTTAATAATTTTTTAGGTATATGTGGTAATCCTGGTCCAGCATTGGCTGCACCAAATTACACAACTATGTTTCTGCTGCTTCCCAGGATGGATGGGCATTCTGGGTTTTCAGTCCTGAAGTCCTTTCCTTTATAAATCTTATATGTTAGATGTACTCTGTTCCAAGGCTTGTACAACTTCAAGGTAATTCTTCAGCCCCTTACTTGACAGATCAAAAACCAAATTGCAGAGTGGTGAAGTGTTAGCAAAATATCAGGTGTATTATTAGATACATTAAACTTGATTTAAAAAATGTAGTTTCCTGACAATACAACCAAGAAACACAACCCGTTTTATTTCACTTACATATCATGCCGTCTGAATTTGTTCTATCTCATTTTGCAGCTGGCAGTTTTAAACAGAGAGTCAAGGACCGACGAGCCACGTCTACAAGTTCAGAAAGTCAGATCCAAGACCTTGCGCATAGTGAGGTAAAGGTCTTTATAGAGGACATTTAAACTATGTTTCATTTTATTTTTATTCTGTTTAAATAAATGGGCATTTATGGTCATTTGTGCTTTATTACTGATGTGATGTACAATTAAGGGTATGATCATGTGGTATACATTTAGCATGACGTGCATGTCAGCTCCTGTGCTGGACCGGCGCACATCTTCCTATGCAGCTTGCGAGTGATGACATAACTTCATCACACACTATCTGTAGGAGAATACCGCCACTGTTTATGCAAAGACTGCTGTCTATTGAAGAGGACCCAACCAGCGCTGTTTATTATAAATTTTTTTTTTTTTTTTTATATTGCTTTGTACAGACTAAGGGCATTTGGGCAGGTTAAGTGCACTGCTGGGGGAAGTTTTTTTTTTTTTTTTTTGTTAGGTGCACTGCTTGGGGCAATCTTGGGGGAGGGGGGGTTAAGTGCACTGCTGGGGAAAATCTTGGGTGCAATACTTTGCCTTGCCCCCAGTGCTGCCAACCAGGGCCGGATTAAGGTTGGTGGAGGCCCTGGGCAACAATTTTGTTGGGGGCCCCCCATTTTCTTCCCCCACAAATAAACCATACAGCAATCTATATAGGTGGCTGATTACTGTAGGGGACTTAGCACTTACCCCTCCTCACTCCTGGCTGTATGGCTCAGCATCCTCCTCTGTTCTGCATATGATGGTCCCTAGAGGCTGCAGTCCAGAGGAAGATGCCAGGCTCTAGAGACAGGATGGGGGAGGGGTGAGCATCGCGGTGGGTTCCCACTTAATTAAATACGAGAACACAGCACTTAAGTACTTTCTGTGCTCTCTTGCCCCCTGTGTCAGCCACCACAGCTAGCATATGCAGTTGTGAATCGCAGGCAGAACTTGGACTTGAAAGTCTAGGTCCCATCTTCAGTTCCCAACCATATAAACTACCTGAAGCAGTAAAGAGCACCCAGAAAGTACTTAAAGGTTGTGTAGAATCTATAGCTCACAGGCTATATATCATACACTGCACACAGGCTATATACCATACACTGCACACAGGCTATATACCATACACTGCACACAGGCTATATATTATACACTGCACACAGGCTATATACCATACACTGCACACAGGCTATATACCATACACTGCACACAGGCTATATATTATACACTGCACACAGGCTAAATACCATACACTGCACACAGGCTGTATAAATCATACACTTTACACAGGCTACATGTGATATGCTGCTATATATATATATATATATATATATATATATATATATATATATATATATATATATATATATATATATATATATACCCCTGCTCTGATATATGCCCCCATAGTATATACCCCTGCTCTGATATATGCCCCCATAGTATATGCCCCCTGCTCTGATATATGCCCCTATAGTATATACCCCTGCTCTGATATATGCCCCTACAGTATATGCCCCCTGCTCTGATATATGCCCCTATAGTATATACCCCTGCCCTGATATATGCCCCTAGAGTATATACCCCTGCTCTGATATATGCCTCCATAGTATATGCCCCCTGCTCTGATATATGCCCCTATAGTATATATCCCTGCTCTGATATATGCCCCTATAGTATATACCCCTGCTCTGATGTGCCAATTCAAAACAAAGCCTCATACTCACCTGATCTGGGCAGATGACAGGTCTTCTCTCCTCTGGCTCTTCTCTGTTCCTTCAGCCTGAAAGCCACTGTGACAGATCCTCTAGCATGCTTCAAGATGTTGCATCCCTGCTGGAGAGATCAGGTTTCCTTGCTGAGGTCCCACGCTGTCCTCTCCTCAGTGAGGGGGAGGGGCTAGGGGGGAGTGAGGACCTCGGCAGTAGACATCTACCCGGAAGCTCGACATTCAAAGACCCACCAGGGGGAGTCTAAGCCTGCCAGGAGGGAGATGCTTACACAGGATTAACCCTACACCTCCCTCCCTAACCAGACACCACTTCCAGGTTTGGGCTGGTGGAGGCCCCCTAGTGGTGGAGGCCCCTGGGCATGTGCCCCTGGTGCCCTCCCTTTAATCCGGCCCTGCTGCCAACCCATGTTACGCCACTGCCACGTACAATATAACATTGAGTGCAGTGGCCCTATAGTGTATGGCCCTTAAATGATTTTATAAATTACCAAATGGCCCTTGACAGGAAAAAGGTTAGCCAAGTGTGATTTAGCATATATGCTTGGAAAGCATACATGCTAAAAATGTTCATTGGGTTGAATTATGGCCATTATGTGTCATTACGGAATAGCATACTATACTGTATAGCATACTATACTCTACAGCATTTGGTTAAAAGAAACAACTTGTAAGTGGTAAAGCTGTACTTTTTGATTTAGTTTATGTTAAACGTATGATTACTTTATTTTAACTTTTTTAAATGTTTGAATGTTAAAATAAATAGTTATTTGCTAGGTTTCCTTGCTATATTTTTTCCTTGCTATATTTTGGCTTATTGGTAAGCTGCAGCATACCTTTCAGATAATAAGCTTTAACATATATTTATTATTACATATTGATTATTTTTTAATTATTTTTTTTTCTAGCCTGAAGTGTCCATCTTAGAAAATAACACCTCCCAAGAATCTGAGGTAGTATATTTTTTCATGTACTAAAAATGTATGCAACACTTGGGTACTTCTCTGATAATATACATATTACCAGTCTGTGAGTGGGGGCCATTGATTACTTATAACTGGATCTTATCCTGAATATGGGGCTCCCACAGAATTGCTGTCACTACTTCATGGTGTCCTCAGAGCAGTATAAATATATTGATCCCTTAAAAGGGTTTATACACATGAGCTAAACCCGCCAATTTCAACAGAGTATGCTGGTTGCCCTGATTTCTCTTGATCTGTGTGGGGCAGAAGAAGAATGTGGCATGTTGGATTTCAGCAGACCTGATGCCTTGAGGACATAAGCTTCTTCCAGGGGACCCCTCCTGCTGGGCTGATGGTGGAAGATTGTCCAACAGCTGTTTAAAATGTATAGGCTCCTTGTATAAGCGCCATGTTCGCACACTGTTTTTTGTTTTTTTTTCGTTTTGTTTTTGTAAAATAATGGCCGCCATTTTAATTTAAAGGCGGCCATTTTCAGTCTTCATTAAGTTCCATTAAAGTCTATGTAAACAATGGCCATTAGTTTACACAATTTATGAATTAAATTTAAATTAAATGAACATTTTAAAATTAGCCACACCCAAGAGAGCCATCTTGAATCTAAGCTAGAGTAATCTACAAGCAGACGTTATTCTAATGACCACCATCATAGTATGTTAAACAACGGCCATTAGGACATGAGGTGGAGACATCTATAATCGATGATAGCGGTGTTCAGAGTGGCCGTTTTACAGATTCCTGATGGATGCAAACTAATGCCAGATATATAAATCATTAGCCTTTTTATGATAACCTTGTATGGAAGGTTCCTTCTATTTTTCTTATTTGATGATAATAGTATCATGATTATAAATTTTTTTTTCGTTAACAGATAATTACAAAGGTGCAGATGCTGATAAGAATTCTGTATAGCCTACAGGTTAGTTACATTCCAATATAAAAAATGTTATTATTTGTATATTTATTTTACATTTATTAACCCCTAAGGACCCATGCCATACCGGTACGCTATTAAGTCCAGAGGCTCTATGAAGCTGAGCACGCTTCAAAGAGGGTGAGGGTTCCTTACTGTTAATGACAGGCTGCAGTGATCGCACTGCCATCAGTCATTAACCGGATAAACAACGGTGATGACGATATTTAAGTGTCAGTGACAGACTGTCCGATCGGCTACGGGGGTTGTTTTTCCTGACTGCCAGAAGTCTTATACTTACCCTTGTGTATGCAGCTTGTCAATCTTGTTATAGAGTCTGCCTTAGGCAGGCTGTATGTGAAGATCACAGATAACACTGACAATGCTATGCAATGGCATAACATGATCCAGTGTAAGCAATCTAATGATTGGATGTAACAATCCCCTAGGGGGGCATAAAAAATGTAAAAAAAAAAAAAAAATGCCACAGCCTGTCCCCCAATAAAAGTTTAAATCACTCCTCTACTATGTTACAAAAAAAAAAATCATGTAAAAACAAACATATTCTTTGTACCATGCGCAATTATCCAATCTATTAAGATATACCAATATTATGATATAATTCTTGTATGGTGAACAGCGTAAATGAAAAGAGGGAAAAAAGCGTGGATTTTTTTGTCACATCTATAAAAAAAAAAGTATCTCCCATCTACACAAATATGGTACTAATAAATGTGGCGTAACCAGCTTAGTAGGTGGAAAATTAAAGCGCTATGGCTCTTAGAAGGTGAGGAGGAAAAAATTTTAATACAAAAAACGAAAATTGTCCTGGTCCTTAAAGCGTAACTGTCATTTCTGGGCCATTTTTCTGAAAACATTAAATATCAACAGTACAAGCGATTTTAAGAAACTCTGTAATAGGTTTTATGTACTAAAAGAGTTTCCTTCTGGACTGAAAAAGCAATCTCCCAGCCTCCCCCCTCACATCAAATGAAGCAGGATTTCTGTCTTCATTATGTGGCTATGGAGAGGGGAGGGGCTGTTAGGAGTGACTGAGCACGGAGCAGTCCTGCAAAGCACAACACCCTGCAATCTTCTCTCAGTAAGTTCATAGATAAGCACTGACCTTTCTGACACCTGAATTTAGCGTTTTAGGTGCCCAGAGAGTCTACAAACAGCTGACCTTCATGTCACCTCTTCCTGCTCCCTCAGCCCCTCCCCCCTTCATTGGCTTACAATGAAGACGTGTTTGTAATGAAGACGTGTTTGCCTGATAATGCACAGATAAGAAGTCAGGGGGGAGGCTGGGAAATTGCTTCTTGATTACAGAAGGAGGCTTTTTTGGCTGATGAAACCTATTACAGAGTTTCTTAAAATCGCTTATACTACTGATTTCTGCAATAAAAAAAACATGACAGTTACGCTTTAAGCCCCTATTAGATGGGGCGACTGTGAAGAGCAAACGAGCGCTGTCAGTGCTCGTTTGCTCCCCACTCGCTGCTGCTGCTATTACGCATGGCGGCAGTGAGCGGGGCAGCTACCCGGGTGATCGCTAGATCGTCTGGGCAGCCCATAGGGGATAGTGGCAGTCTGCTGCCGCCGCTCTTATTCCGTGGATCGACAGCAGCAGATTGTTGCTGTATGAGTCGTTTGTCTTTGAAAGTGTTGAAAGATAGCCGACTACAATGATCAGCCGACATCGTTCATGTCGGCTGATCATTCCCTTCTATTACACAGAATGATTATCGACCGAATATGGCTGATAATCGTTCTGTGTAATAGGGCCTTAAAGGAGTTAATGTTTGCTTACATAAGAGGTAATGACTACAGTGATGTTATATCTGTTTACATGAAGTGAAAGCGCTGGCAGAGACATCAGATTTCCAATGTAAGATAACTCCATACTGTGCTTTAACCCCTTAGGGACCAAGCCTGTTTGGGCATTAATGACCAGGCTCATTTTTCAAAATCTGACCTGTCTCATTTTATGCGCTTATAGCTCAGTGATGCTTTAACGTATGCTAGCGATTATAAGTTAGTTTTTTCGTAACATATGGTACTTTATGTTAGTGGCAAAATTTGGTCACTGGCTTGTCTGTTTTTTGTGAAAAACATCAAAATATAATGAAAAATTTGAAAATTTTGCACTTTACGAACTTAGAAATTCTTTGCTTCTAAAAAAAAAAAAAGGCACATGACAAAAATTAGTTACATTATCACATTATCAATATGTCCTCTTTATTCTGGCTTCATTTCGTAAATATATTTCACTTTTTTAGGGTGTTACGGGGCTTAGAAATGTATCAGCAAATAATCAAATTTTCATGAATTTTCCAAAACTGATTTTTTTAGGGACCAGTTCTTTTTTTAAGTTGATTTAGGAGGCTTGTATACTGGAAACCCCCATAAGTGACCCCATTTTGGAAACTAGACACCTTAAAGAATTAATCTAGGGGTATAATGAGCATTTTAACCCTACAGGGGCTGGAGGAAAGTATTCACAATTAGGCCGGAAAAAAATGGAAAATAGAAATTTTCCGATAATATATTTGTTAAGATTAAAGTATCTCATTTTCATAATAAACATGAGAGAAAATGCACCCCAAATTTTGTAACGCAGGTTCTCCTGAGTACAATGGTACCCCATATGTGGGCGTAAACCACTGTATGGGCACACAGCGGGCCTCAGAAGGAAGGGAGCGCCAATTAGCATTTTCAGTGCATGATTTTTCTGAAGACGTTTCTAAACGCCAGGTGCGTTTGCAGTGCCCCTGTAATGTCTACAGAATAGAATCCCCCCCAAAAGTCACCCCATTTTGGAAAGTACACCCCTCAAGGAATTCATCTTGGGATGTGGTGAGCATTTTGACCCCACAGGTATTGGAGGAAAGTATTTAAAACTAGACCGTAAAAATGAAAAAGATTGAATTTTTAGAGAAAAAGCACCCCAAAATTTGTAACGGAGGTTCTCCTGAGTACAATGGTACCCCATATGTGGGCATAAACCACTGTATGGGCACACAGCAGGGCTCAGAAGAGAAGGAGTGTCATTTTAGTTACAGGCAATATGTGGGTGTTTACTGGTTATCTGGGGTGGTAATAGACAATCTCGGGGTGTTTACTGGCTATCTGAGGTGGCAACAGGCAATCTGGTGGGGTTATGGGCAATCTGGGGTGGTTACGAGCAGTCTGTGCCAATCTGGGGTGGTTACGGTCAATCTGGGGTGGTCACGGGCAATCTGGGGTGGTCACGGGCAATCTGGGGTGTTTACTGGCTGTATGGGGTGGTTATGGGCAATCTTGGGGTGTTTACTGGCTATCTAGGGGTGGTTACTGGCTATCTGGGGTGGTGATGGGCAATCTGGGGGTGTTCACTGGCTATCTGGGGTGGTGACGGGCAATCTGGTGGTGTTCACTGACTATCTGGGGTTGCAACGGGCAATCTGGGGTGGTGACGGGCAATCTGGGGTGGTTGCGAGCAATCTGTGGTGGTTACAGGCAATTTGGGGTAGTTACAGGCAGTCTGTGGCAATTTGGGGTGGTTACGGGCTTTCTGGAATGGTTATGGGCTATCGGGGGGATACGGGCAATCTGGGGAGATTACGGGCGATCTGGGGAGATTACGGGCAATCTGGGGTGGTGACGGGCAATCTGGGGTGGTTATGGGCTGTCTGGGATGGTTATGGGCTGTCTGGGATGGTTATGGGCTATCTGGGGTGGATACAGGCAATCTGGGGTGGATACGGACAATCTGGGGAGATTACAGGCAATCTGGGGTGGTGACGGGCAATCTGGGGTGGTGACGGGCAATCTGGGGTGGTGACGGGTAATCTGGGGTGGTTACAGGTAATCTGGGTTGGTTACAAGTAATCGAGGGTGGGTACGGGTAATCCAGGGCACTTGACTTTGGTGACAGGTGTAAAAAAGTGCCGGCACCATTTGGAACAAGCGATCAGTGGTATATTATTATTATTATTATTATTATTATTATTATTATTTATTTATAAAGCGCCCTTAGTTCCAGAGTGCTATACAATAGATAGACAACAGGCAGGAACAATACAAGATCAGAAAACATTACATGATGGCAAAAGACAGACTGGTACATGGGGAAGAGGACCCTGCCCGCGAGGGCTTACAATCTATAGGGTATAGGGAGAGAAACAGGAGGTAAAGTGCATCCAGTCAAGTGTGATGCAGAGTTATTGTATGTTGTAGCCTAGTTTGAAGAGGTGGGTTTTCAGGTTACTTTTGAAGGACTTGATGGTGGATGAGAGACGGATGTGTCGGGGTAGCAAGTTCCAGAGTATGGGGGAGGCTTGGGCAAAGTCTTGGAGGCGGTTGTGCGAGGTACGAACAAGGGGGGAGCGGAGACGGAGGTCACTGGAGGATCGAAGGTTGCGTGAGGGACGGTAGCGGGATATCAGGTCAGAGATGTACGGAGGGGACAGGTTGTGGATTGCCTTGTATGTCATGGTCAACAATTTAAAGTGAATACGTTGGGCAATGGGGAGCCAGTGGAGGGATTGGCAGAGGGGAGAGACTGAGGCAAAGCGAGGGGAAAGGTGGATTAGTCGGGCGGCAGAGTTAAGGATAGACTGGAGGGGATCAAGGGAGTTAGATGGAAGGCAAGAGAGGAGGATGTTACAGTAGTCCAAGCGGGAGATAATGAGAGCATGGACCAGCAGTTTGGTGGAGTCAGGGGTGAGAAAAGAGCAGATTCTGGAAATGTTTTTGAGGTGAAGGTGGCAGGAGGTGGTCAGGGCCTGAATATGTGGTTTAAAGGACAGGGCAGAGTCAAAGGTGACCCCAAGGCAGCGGACTTGGGGGACAGGGGACAGAGTACAGCCATTGATAGTGATTGACAGATTAGAAGGCGGGGTGGAGCGAGATGGGAGAAAAATAAGTTCTGTTTTGTCCATGTTGAGTTTTAGAAAGCGGGAGGAGAAGGAGGAGGATATGGCCGATAGACACTCTGGAATCCTGGATAGCAAAGAGGTGACATCCGGACCAGAGGGGTAGATCTGAGTGTCATCGGCATAAAGATGGTACCTGAAGCCATGGGATTCTATGATATGTCCCAGGCCAGAGGTGTTGATGGAGAAGAGAAGAGGCCCGAGTACAGAGCCTTGGGGAACACCAACAGTTAGGGGACGAGGAGAGGAGGTGGTGTGGGAGTGGGAGACACTAAAAGTGCGGTTGGAGAGGTAAGAGGAGATCCAGGAGAGAGCTAGGCTAGTGACACCAAGGGATGAGAGGATTTGTAAGAGGAGAAAATGGTCAACTGTGTCGAAGGCAGAAGATAGGTCAAGGAGAAGGCGCACAGAGTAGTGGCGCGAGGTTTTGGCAGTCAGCAGGTCATTAGCCTCTTTGGGGAGGGCAGTTTCTGTGGAGTGGTGGGGGCGGAAACCAGAGTGCAGGGAGTCAAAAAGCGAGTTGGATGAAAAATGGGATGAAAAATGGGAGGAAAGTTCATGGTAGACATGTTGTTCCAGGAGTTTTGAGGCAAAGGGGAGAAGCGAGATGGGGCGGTAGCTGGATAAGGAGGTAGGGTCAAGGGATGGCTTTTTGAGGATGGGTGTGATGGTTGCATGTTTGTATGGAGATGGGAAGATGCCAGAAGTTAGTGATAGATTGAAGAGATGGGTAAGTGCTGGGACAAGTGCTGAGGAGAGGTTGGGGATAAGGTGGGATGGAATAGGGTCAAGTGCGCAGGTGGTGAGGTGCAATGTGGAGAGTAGTTTGGAGAGATGTTCTTCTGTGATAGTGGAGAGGTGAGTTAGTGGGGACGGGCAGTAGACAGGCATGAGGGGGGGCTGAGGGGACTGTGAGTTGAAGCTTACTCTGATGTCGTCGATTTTCTGCTTGAAGAATGTGGAAAAGTCCTCAGCAGAGATGAGAGATGTGGGGGGCGGAGAAGAGAGTTGAAGGTGTTAAACAGTTGCCTAGGGTTATGAGATAAGGAAGATATGAGGGAAGTTAAGTAGTCCTGTTTAGCAGAGGTGAGGGCAGATTTAAACTCAAGGAGTGCTCTCCTGTATGTTTGGAAGTGTTCCTCAGAGTCAGTCTTCTTCCAGCGCCGTTCAGCAGCTCTGGACACTCGCCTTAGTTGTTTGGTTAGGTCGGTGTGCCAGGGCTGTCTGTTCGTGCTTCGTGTTCTCTTTTTCGTGAGAGGGGCAACAGAGTCGAGGGCTGAGGTTATTGTGGAATTGTAGAAGGTTGCGGCTGTGTCAGTGTCGTTCAGAGAGTGTATGGTGGAGAGAGGCAGAAGGGAGTCAGAGAGTGTTTGAGTGTTGAGGTTTCTGAGGTTCCTGCGAGGGTGGGCAAGTTTCTGGACTGGGGGGGCAGATGAAGAGAGGAGAAACGAGAAAGTTAGGAGGTTGTGGTCAGAGATGTGGAGAGATGTGCTGGTGAGATCAAATATGGGGCAGAGGCGGGAGAAGATGAGGTCCAGTGTGTGGCCCTTTTTGTGAGTGGCCGTGGAGGACCACTGTGTAAGGCCAAAGGAGGAGGCTAGTGATAGGAGTTTAGAGGCGGGTGATCTGGTTGTGTCAATGGGGATGTTGAAGTCGCCCATGATGATGGTGGGAATATCTGTTGAAAGGAAATGCAACAGCCAAGTGTTGAACTGGTCAAGGAAGGTGGTTGCGGAGCCTGGTGGTCGGTAGATGACGGCCACTTGGAGGTTAGAGGGGGAATAGATACTGATAGAGTGTACTTCAAAGGAGGTGAGAGTGAGAGCAGGGAGAGGAGGGCTTGGGGTAAAGGAGCAGTTGTCCATTAGCAGCAGGCCAACCCCGCTACCCGGCTTATTGCCAGGGCGAGGGGTGTGAGTAAACTGGAGCCCACCGTAGGAAAGTGCAGCAGGGGAAGCAGTGTCAGTAGGGGACAGCCATGTTTCAGTTATGCCTAGGAAGAAGAGGTTGTGGTAAAGAAAGAGATCGTGTATGAATGTAGGTTTATTGCAGACAGAGCGTGCGTTCCAGAGAGCAGCAGAGAAAGGGACAGGGGGAGGGGGGTCAGGACGGATGCGTATGGTGTTAGAGGGGCGCCTGGAGGGCAGTGGAGTATATGAGTTCAGGTGGGGAGGGCCAGGGTTTGGTGAAATGTCTCCAGCAGTGAGAAGTAGCAGAGACAGAGACAGTAGGTGTGAGTAGGTAAAAGGGCGCGGACATTGAGAGCATTTACAGGTAAAGGTTTTAGTGTATGGAAAGAGGATAACAAGAGGGGTGAGATCAGAGGGTAATAAAGAGATTGTTACTTGGTGTGGGGAGTGGAGGGTTAACACAGAGTTTGAGGATAATGAAAGCAAAGGTGAAAGCCAAAATAAACATTGTGAGCAAAGAGAGGGAGAGGAGATGAGAATATGGCGGAGTGTTACCTTTGGTTTAATTCTGGTTTCAATTCTGTATATAGTATATACCGCTGATCACTTGTACTGGGACCACACCGGGTGGTCACCGATCATTGCCCCATGCTCTCCGCCACCTCCGGTGGTGGAGAGAATGAAGCTTTGATCATTTTTAGGAATCCATCACTGTGAACAGAGTCTGTTCACAGTGATGGCGGCGGCCATCTTGGATCAGATGGCCGCCCAGGGAGGGGAGGGTCAGTGGCCAGGTCACTAGGGTTAATTCTGGGGACAGGTGGGGGACATGTTCTCATCTCCTCTCACTGTGGATTCACGATGAGAAGAGATGAAAGCGTTCAGCTGCACTGGAAATGTCTGTTACCGGTGGCCGCCGTTTTACTGATAATAACGGCGATCGCCGGTGAGGGGACTTGCCGGGACTGACCCCACACTCTGCCCCAACCCCTCAGCTACCTCCGATAGCTGAGAGGAGGGGGCTGCGGGCATTACCGGCGCCGCTGCACTATTCTGCACCATCGCCATAAAGAGCTGATGGCAGCAGAATAGAGCCCATTAGTGATCGCCGTAAAAATCCGTATCGGCGGTCACTAATAACATAATACTTGTATTCGCTGGGTCGCTACGGTTACGGCGATACCACATTTGTATAGTTTTTTTTTAAACTATTACCGCTTTGGCGCAATAGAAACCATCTTCCTAGCAAAGACCCACAAAAACTGTCGCCGCATTGCAAGATCCATAGCGTTCTCATCTTTTGCGTGACAGAGCTGGTTTGGGGCTTATTTTTTGTGGGAAGATCTGTAGTTTCTATTGATACCAAGTTTTATATGTATATGACTTTTTGATCTCTTATGACGTATTTTCTAAAGTGGATTGATAAAATACAGCTATTCTGGTACTGTTTTTTTTATATATTTTTTACAGCGTGTGTCGTGCGATATAATTATTGATATAGTTTTATATATTGGGTCGTTACGGACATAACGATACCAAATATGTATATAATTTGTGTTTTTGATCACTTTTATGTAATGTTTTACAGTGTTTGGGGAATGTAATGCATCTTTATTATTGGGGGGGGCTGTGTTGTGTTTGGTACACATTATTTTTACTTTTACACTAGTGTAAATTACTGTACACTAGTGTAAAATACTTAGATCATTGATACAATACATTGCAGTACCTGATGTACTGCAATGTATTGTATCATGCCTCATGCTGACAGGCAATAGCCACGGCCACCCCTGTCAGCATCAGGCATCTCCATGGTGACCCCGGGGACCTTCATTAGGACCCCGGCATCACGATGGAGACATCGGGACCCCGGAAGGTGCCGCAGGACATCGCGATCCTGTAAGTGGACCTGCGGCGCCGTCCGAAATCCACCGGGACCCGTTAGATGCCGCTGTCATGGTTTGACAGCGGCATTTAACGGGTTATACTGCCCGGAGCGGAGAATCCTCTGCTCCGGGCAGTTACAGGAGGGTGTCAACGGTCACACTGACCGCTGATCACCCGACCTGCAGCCGCCGCCGGGCGGTAATTTATTCCGATGCGCCCGCCGTTAAAAGGCGTACGCATCGGAATAAAGCCCATTAGTGGCCGCCGTGAAAAGGCAGCATGGCGGTCACTAAGGGGTTAAGTGTGGATACTGTTTTTTTTTTTATTTTTATATCTTAAATATTAAAAATGAGCAAATCACAAGAATTCTCTGTGCTCTTTTCATTTTTAGACCTTAATAGCACAACAGGATAGCTTCATAGAAGTACAGAAAGAGCGTGAAAAACACTCACGACAGCAGTCGTCCAGGGGGAATTGGTTACTGGAGCAGGAGAAGCAGCGCAACTTTGAAAAACAGAGGGAAGAGTTTGCGAATGTGCAGAAACTGCAAGACCAGCTTAAACAGGAAAGACAACGGTGGGAGCGTGAGAAGAGCAGACAGCAAAAGGACATGGAAAGTACTGAGATGATGCTCCGACAAAGAGAGGAGGCCTCACGTGTTGCACAGGAGAAGATAAAGCAGGAGCGTATAGAGCTAGAAGCACAAAAAGAGGCCTATCAGCATGATTTGGAAAGGCTGCGCGAAGCTCAGAAAGCCGTAGAGAAGGAAAGAGAACGATGGGAGCAGATGAAAAAGATGAAGAAACCAGTCACTGCAGGATCTTTTACTCCTGATGTAGTGCAGGTCACATTGGTATGTATTCTCTCCATAATTAACTCTATAATAATCACAGCTTTTCTTATAACAGTGAAATGTATAAAGTCAGATTTTTCTCATACAAACACATTGCACCAAAATAGTGGGCCGCATAGGACACACAACATGCTGTGGTGCTGTGAAAACCAAAACTGATTTATAGTGGCTAAAATAAAGTAGATTAAAAGACACCATTCCATGTGACATAACCAGTGTGTATATATTTCAGGGTTTAACACATTCTGCGAGTTTTAATGGAGATGGTATGCAGAACCTAGAAGGAGGTGGTCAGCTGGTTATGAAGCCTACAGCTAAACCCAGCGCATCTGTGTCAGCCGCTGACTACCTGGAGAGGCCTGAAGTCACACGCCGGGACAGTAACTCCATGGAAACAAGACCAACATTGAAAAAGGATGTGCCTATTCATTTGTTGAGTGCCACTAACCAGATCCAGAAACAAACGTCACTCACCAAGCAGCAGATACCCACCAAGTTGGCCACACAGATAAAAAGCGGGAGAGACAAGTCTACAAGAGGAAAAGCTTCTCATCGATCAGAGAGTTCAGGTCAGTAGAAAACAGATTACCACAATCCATTCTACAGGGCGATCATGTGCTAAATCAGGCTGATTTGGGTAGATATCGCTCCATGTAATGAAATACAACAATCAGCTGATGATTGACTCTTCAACTAATTGAAGAGTCGCTACATGTAACAGGGATGACAGGGTAAAGTAAAATAATAAAGATTATACTTACCTGTACACACTTCCCGGTTTCCTGATGGCTTTTTCCCGCTGATCACAGCCACTGCTGAGACGTCTGAAGCTGCCTATACCCATTACTGGCCGTGGCTAGCTAGCTACATATATATATATATATATATATATATATATATATATTAATATATATATATATATATATATATATATATATATATATATTAATATATATATATATATATATATATATATATATTATAAAATAATTATTATTATTATTATTATTATTATTATTATTATTATTATTATTATTTTTTTTTTATTATTATTTTTATATATATATAAATATATATATATATATATATATATATATATATATAATTTTTTTTATATTTATCTCACTGTCATACTGCCATTTGCCATAAGGTCTTCCATGATGGAAACGGAAAGTAATAAAACACAGCACATCCTAGAAAATATAAATTAAGAAAATAAAAACAATGAAACTGTGCTATACTCAGTCCATGTGTTAGAGAGTCTGTGAGTGAGTGTCTGTGTGAGTAAAGGTCCTTTTACACGGAACGATTTATCGTTCGTTTTTGCACGATAACGATTGAATTTGAACGATAATCGTACGTGTAAACGCAGCGAACGATCAAGCGACGAGCGAGAAATCGTTCATTTTGATCTTTCAACATGTTCTCAAATCGTTGTTGATCGTTCGCAAAAAATTTGCAGATCGTTCCGTGTAAACATTCTTTCAACGATTTCACCTATGTGTGAGATAGGCTTAAGCGATCGCAAAAGTATCGCACAACGATTTTTCCGTACGATGTATCGTTCCTTCTAAACGCCGATCGTTATAAAAAAAAACATTGTTCATTCAAAATCGTTAATCGTGCGATTGGGCGAATTATCGCTCCGTGTAAAAGTACCATTAGTCTATGTGTAAGAGAATGTTCATCCGGCTCACCTGTAGTGTAGCCATCTTGTTAGCCCAAAGCTCCAGTCTTGTTGCCAACACTGGCTCCTGTATCCTCACACTCTGCTGTTTATGCTATTTGCAGCTTTCCTGCTGCCTCACACATTCACCATAGTCAGAAGCTCTAACGACCACAGGTGTCACTGCTGAGTACAGTCATGTGATTTAAGTAGACTTTGACTGGTTCTGGCTCATATAGCTAAGTAGTTCACTGAGTGAGCCAGACTCTCCTAATTCAATCTCTTGGCATATAGCTCAGCAGGTCACTGATCAGTTCCCTCATACATTCACTATGGGTCAGTACCTGTAACAATACCTCGAAACTTTTGCTGAGAGGAAAGAGAAACCGTCACGGAAATGTGCCACACCCCCATAGCCACGCCCCCCATAGCCACATCGCCTATTACCATATAAGAAACAAATATACAAGAAACATAACCATTATGTAAGAAACAAATATACCATTGCTGCATAACATCCACTATACCAAGACCTCAGCATTGACCATACAGCTGTAGATTAGGCTGTACACAGGGTCTGCAGACCTTATAAGTGATTATATTGCAGTTATTCAGTGACTCACAGGGGATGTCTTCTATTGTTCACTTTTATGTTTCTTCGCCATCTAGTCAACTTGAAAACCTCTCTGGCCATCTGCGAGACAAAAATTTTAGGCTTCTCTCTCCAATATCATCCTCATCTGCTTCATATAATATTAGGCCCCCTGTGTGCTGTGTTCCCATATTATATTAGGCCATTTTTGTATGCTCCCTTATAGTAATTTGACCCCTCTGTGCCCCATAATAGTAGTTTGCCCCCATCTGTTCCCCATTTGCCCTCTCTGTGCTCAAATAGGCCTCCTTTCCCCACATAGTTGTAGCCCCCACCTGTGCCTTCATATAGTGTAGCAGTCCCCATATAGTATAGGCCGTAGTCCTGTGCAGGAGCCCCAAATAGTACTGGTTCCTCCGTGCAGCAGCCCCAACAAAGTATAGCCTCCCTCTGTGTAGCCCCCACATAGTATAGCCTCCCTTTTGTAGTCCAAACATAGTATAGCCCCCCCCCCTTTGTAGCCCTAACATAGTATAGCCCCCACATGGTATAGACTACCCGTGTGGCCTCCACTTAGTATATCCCCCTTTGTAGCCCCAACATAGTATACCCCCCGTGTAGCCCCAACATATTGTAGCCCCCACAGTATAGTCCCTCTTTGTAGTAGCTTCTATGTGAAGATAACAAAAAACAATAGAATACTCACCTCTCACATCGCTCCCTCGCTATCTCTCCTCCTGAAGCTCAGATATTGGTAGCTTCCATTCCCAAGTTCAGAGACTTCTGGTGCAGGCTTCCAGCCCTGCGGCACGTGCACTATTCTCCTCTTGGCTCCGGACATGACATCACAACTGGGCCAAGCAGGAAAGGAGTGTCTGCACCGCGGTGCTGGAACAGAGAACTTCTGATGCCGGAAGCCTGCATCGGGAGTCCCTGTACTTGCAATACAGGGTCCGGCCGCGGTTCTTCAGTGTCTGGGGCAGGAGCTGCTGAGAGACCCGGTCTGTCAGTGTTATTGTGAGTGCTCACAGTGAAAGAGCCCCTGTCGGCACACGACAGCTCCCGATGCATCACCCCAAAGTAGGGACTGTCCCGCCAGATCCAGGACAGTTGGGAGGTATGCCTGTAACTACAATGTGTCACTGCTGAGCTCAGTCATATACATGTGATTGACTCTCCTGATCACATGACTCTCTTAAACTTGTGGCTCATATAGTTCATAGCTCTCTGAGAGAACTGATTCTCCTGATTCAATCTCCTGTAGCTCAGTAGGTCACAAGTCACATGATGTTCCATCACCTATGAGGCTCCTCAGGACACCGACCTGCAAGCTGTAGCAATGGAGCCTGTACTGTACTTCTCTTTAATTCAGCAGGTATCTTGATCTTATTACAATCTTTTAGCATTGTTTTTTCTGACGTTTTGCCGCCAATAGAGGATCTTGGAAAAGTGTCATACCAGAGCAGAGAATTATTCTGAAAAACTATTACTGAGCTAAAAGTTGGCAAAAATAAGGGCTCCGAGTGTAACAGAGAAGATCTGTTTCTAGTGACTTCTTACCAGTGTCCCAGAGCCCAAGATCTAATGAACTAAATGAGCCGATCTTCTGAACTACTCCTTTAAATGCACCAGATCATAATGACCTAATCCCTGAAACGAACTAGATTTCCCTTCACTAAAATATATACAGCCCTTCTGCACAATCTTCGAGCCTTATAATAGCAGATCAGCCATCGTATCAGTCTATGTAATACCACCCTAACTGTTCTATGGGCACTTGAGTTTGGCTTTCTATATGAATGCTGCAGTGAATGTGGGCAAAACATCATCAACCCATTTGACAGCTTTGGAGGCACAAGTATCACTCTGATCTCATTATTTTCATATTATAAACATATTTTTTCACAACTGTTATGTTGTAAACTTGGAAAAGACTTTTGCATCTTATTCCTTAGTTACTGTCGTTTTTTTCCCTTCAAAAATCAATAGTACAGGCGATGAAACTTGGTAATTGGGTCTATTAGGCAAATATGCCATTATCTGCATTCAAAAAGACTTTCCTCAGCCCCCCCCCCCCTCTCTCATTCACTGCTTATTATCAGGAAATCTCGTGTTGTTTACATCAGATATGCCCTTTCTAATCTATGGAGAGGGGAGGGGGCAGGAGGGAGATTAGTCACCGGCAGAGAACAAAGGATTACACAGTGGGAGCTGTGTGAAAGATGGTATTCTGAGGTCAGATAGGTCAGTGCTGACTTCAGAGGAGAGAGCCCAATGATGTAGCTGTAAATTAACTCTTTGTTGTCCTGTTTTGGTGCCTCATCTCCTTCCACCCTCCCCTCTCCATAGATAACCATGAAGACAGGGGGAAGAGCTTCAAACTGCTTTTTCATTATAAAAATGCATTTTTTTGGCTAACAAACACAATTACAAATTACTATTGATTTCTGCAAAAAAAAAAATTTAAACGCAGTGACACTTTAACTATTCAAACATCTTTCACAACTGTATTTTCACAATTATAAATTCATGTTACTGTTCATGTTAGCATCCATAGGTCACAGGCCACTTTTTCCATCCAAGCTTTCCGAGAAGGATGACAGTTCTTTGAGGATCCGAAGAGCAGCCAGTCCCGGCCTAGTGAGCAGTCACGTAGTGTTCTTTCAGCAAGGTAAACTAATGGGGAAATGGAAACTGGCATTTAAGGATAATAACTCATTTTAATTGTATTTTTCTATTAAATGTATCCATCATCTTGCTACACGACATTGTATATCTAGACTTCTTACGTTGTGTGTCTGGACTTTTCACGTTGTGTGTCAGGACTTTTCAAAAGCATTTGATACTGTGCCGCATGAAAGGTTGGGCTATAAAATGAGGTTGCTGGAACTAGGTGAAAACATATGCAAATGAGTAACTGAAGGAACATACTCTTATTGGGTAACAGTTAGGCCTTATTCACACGTCCCATGAAATTGTCCATGGTCGCGGATCCGCACTGAAGGAACATACTCTTATTGGGTAACAGTTAGGCCTTATTCACACGTCCCATGAAATTGTCCATGGTCGCGGATCCGCAACCACGGAAATTTTAGGACCCATTGAAGTAAATGTGGCCATCCACATGAACCGCGCCCCGACCCGCACCGCGGAAAAATAGGACATGTCGTACTGCGGATTGCGGCACGGGTCACCCCCAAGCCGCCCGGCCGCAGAGATGACAGAAGAGCATCTCATCTCTCTGTCATCTCATCTACTACTCACCTACTCCCAATGCTGACCGGCTTCATCTTTACCAGAAGTGGCCTGGACTACGCTACCTTCTCCTGGCAGCGTTGTCCATGCCACTTCCAGTGAGCATGTGTAGCCAGTCTGCAAGGGGAATAGGTGAGTAGTAGATGAGATGACATGAGAGCCCATCATGCTCTCCTGTCATCTCTGCGGACAGGCGGCTGTGGGGCCTCCGGCTAGGGGATCCGTGTAAATTAGCCCTTACTAGTGGGGTACCACAGGGGTCAGTGTTGGGTTCTTTTTAAATATTTTTATTAATGACCTTGTAGAGGGGCTACAAAGTAGAATCCATTTTTGTAGACTGGGTAAAGTAATCACCACAGAGGAGGATAATATATTACAGACGGATTTTGAGAAGCTGGAGTCTTCGGCAGAGAAATGGCAAAGTTTAATGTGGATAAATGTAAGGTTATGCACTTTGGAGGTAGAAATAAAAAGTTCAGTTATGTTCGAAATAATAAAACACTGGGTAAAACTGCTTCCAAAAAGGACCTGGGGGTATTGGTAGACAGTAAAATCAACTTTAGTGATCAGTGCCAGGCAGCAGCTGCCAAGGCGAATAAAATCATGGAATGGGAAGGAGGACATGGCGTGGGGATAGCGGTGGCAGAGAAGTAAACAATACCGCGTGGTGGTGGGCGAGAGAAGCCGGCTGGATTGCGCTCCTCTCGCCCGCCACCCCCGGGATTGTGCATCTCTCAGACACAGGCAGGAAGCGTGGTGTGGGGAGATGGGTTCAGAGGAGCGCAAGTGAAGAGGTGCACAATCCCGGGGGGGGGGGGAGGGGGGTTGGGGCGCTCGAGAAGATTGCAAACCTGTCGGCAGGGAGTTGCAGTGGGGAGAGAGGAGTGCGCTTCAGCGGGAGAGTGAGTAGCCAGGCACCAGCAAGGACCCGCCAGCACCCAGGCACAAGCAAAGGCATCACTGGAAGAGGAGGGATTTGGCTATGGACCACAGCGATAAAATAAAGATGGTGGCATCCCACAGAACAGAAGCTGGACAGCAGGCTCAGGCAATTTATTGAATACAGACTTGAAAGGCAGTCTGTATGTTTATAAATGGACTTAGGGGCCGATATAGAGTAAGAATAGGGACAGTGAAGATTAGGTGATTGGTTCTCTTTATAGAACCAAGACAGGTTATCAAGCTTGCTATTTAGTTTAGCAAATAAAAGATGTCTTAGCAGAGATCTGTACAAACATATGAAGGACAGTACAGAGATCTTTGTAGGAATCATTTTACTCCTAGGCCTGTCACCAAGACAAGGGGGCATCCTCTACGTCAAAAGAGAAATAAAAGGGTTTGACCACCAGCACAGACGCAGATTCTTTAACCCCTACAGGTATGTCCAGGGCTGCCTACAGCTATTCAGAGCGGGGCCGTATAGCGGGCCCGCTTAGAACCGCCGTAATCCCCGATGCCGCAAGTAGCCCGGGACCGCGGCTATTAGCGGGCATGGTCTGCACCATAATGGCGCTAATCCCGGCTCGGCACTCAATTGCTTCCGGCTGCAGCAGTTGGAAGAAATAGAGTGCCTATCTCATTGATCTGTGCTGTATAACTATACAGCATAGATCTCTATGAGAGATTAGTGTCCCCCAGGGGGGCTTCTAGTATAAGTGTAAGAAAAAAAAAAAAAAAGTGTTGTTAATAAAAAGCCCCCTCCCCGAATAAAAGTTTGAATCACCCCCCTTTTTCCATGTTATAAATTAAAATAAATAAATAAACATGATTTGCATCGCCGCGTGCGTAATCGCCCAAACTATTAGTTTATCACATTCCTGATCTAGCACGGTGAACGGCGTAAGCGCCAGAAAGTCCCAAAGTGCAAAATTGCGCGTTTGTGGTCGCATCAAATCCAGAAACATTGTAATAAAAAGCGATCAAAAAGTCGCATATAGGCAATCAAGGTACCGATAGAAAGTAAACATCATGGCGCATAAAATGACACCTCACACAGCCCCATAGACCGAAGGATAAAAGCGCTATAAGCCTGGGAATAGAGCGATTTTAAGGAACATATATTTGTTAACAATGGTTTGAATTTTTTACAAGCCATCACATAATATAAAAGTTATACATGTTACATATCGTTGTAATCGTAACGACTTGAGGAACATACTGTATATAACAAGTCAGTTTTCCCCAGGACGAACGGCGTTAAATAAAATACCCTCTAAATAAAAGAAATGCAGGGGTTTTTTTTTTTCACCACACATTGAATTTTTTCCTGCTTTTGCAGTGTACTTTATGAAAAAATTCAGCCTATCATTGCAAAGTACAATTAGTGGGAAAAAAATAAGGGCTCATGTGGGTTTCTAGGTGAAAAAATGCAACTGCTATGGCCTTTTAAGCACAAGGAGGAAAAAACGAAAGCGCAAAAATTGAAATTGGCCGGGTCCTCTAAGGGTTAATGTTAGAGCAGTGAGACTATAGAACTCTCTGCCACATGATCATGTCATGCTTTATTCATAAAATAAGTTCAAGGAAGGCTTGGATGCTTTTCTCGATAAGTGTTACAAGTTATGGGCTAGTCAAGAGGGGCTCCCCGCCCAGATGACTAGTTGCCGCCTCTCTCCCTGCCTTGCGCGGCATAATAAAACTCTTTTTCACCTTTTATAAAGCTGCACAGTAGCTCTATACTGGTTTGCTGGAAAACATTACCTGCTCCCCCCCAAGATGTACTGCATTGATGTAGTGTGAACTTGCTAAATTCATTTACCGCGGGCGGGCGCATCGGAATAAATTACCGCCTGGCGGCGGCTGCAGGTCGGGTGGTCAGCTGACACCTTCCTGTAACTGCCCGGAGCAGAGGATTCTCCGCTCCGGGCAGTTTAACCCGTTAAATGCCGCTGTCAAACCATGACAGCGGCATCTAACGGGTCCAGGTGGATCCCGGTCAGCGCCGTGGGTCACTTACGCGATCACGATGTCCTGCGGCACCGTCCGGGGTCCCGATGTCTCCATGGTGATCCCGGGGTCCTAATGAAGGTCCCCGGGGTCACCATGGAGATGCCTGATGCTGACAGGGGTGGCCGTGGCTATTGCCTGTCAGCATGAGGCATCAGGTACTGCAATGTATTGTATCAGTGATCAAAGTATTTTACATTAGTGTACAGTAATGTACACTAGTGTAAAAGTGAAAAAAAGTGTGCACCAAACACAACAAGCCCCCCAGCCCCCCCCCAATAATAAAGATGCATTACATTCCCTATACCCAATAAAACGTGACTTAAAAGTGATCAAAAACACAAATCCTATACATATTTGGTATCGTTACGTCAGTAACGACCCAATCTATAAAACTATATCAATAATTACACCGCACGACACACGCTGTAAAATAAAAAAAACAGTACCAGAATAGCTGTATTTTATCAATCCACTTTAGAAAATACTTCATAAAAGAGATCAAAAAGTCATATACATATAAAACTTGGTACCAATAGAAACTACAGATCTTCCCGCAAAAAATAAGCCCAAAACCAGCTCTGTCGCGCAAAAGATGAGAACGCTATGGATCTTGCAATGTGGCGACAGTTTTTGTGGGTTTTTGCTAGGAAGATAGTTTCTATTGCGCCAAAGTGATAATAGTTAAAAAAAAACTACACAAATGTGGTATCGCCGTAACCGTAGTGACCCAGAGAATACATGTATTATGTTATTAGTGACCGCCGATATGGATTTTTACGGCGATCACTAATGGGCTCTATTCTGCTGCCATCAGCTCTTTATGGCGATGCGCAGAATAGTGCAGTGGTGCTGGTAAGGCCCGCAGCCCCCTCCTCTCAGCTATCGGAGGTAGCTGAGGGGTTGGGGCAGAGTGTGGGGTCAGTCCCGGCAAGTCCCCTCACCGGCAATCGCCGTTATTATCAGTATAACGGCGGCCACCAGTAACAGACACTGCCAGCGCAGCTGAACGCTTTCATCTCTTCTCACCGTGAATCCACAGTGAGAGGAGATTAAAACATGTCCCCCCCTGTCCCCAGAATTAACCCTAGTGACCTGGTCACTGACCCTCCCCTCCCAGGGCGGCCATCTGATCCAAGATGGCCGCCGCCATCTCTGTGAACAGACTCTGTTCACAGTGATGGATTCCTAAAAATGATCAAAGCTTCATTCTCTCCACCACTGGAGGTGGCGGAGAGCATGGGGCAATGATCGGTGACCACCCGGTGTGGTCCCAGTACAAGTGATCAGCGGTATATACTATATACCACTGATCACTTGTTCCAAATGGTGTCGGCACTTTTTTACGCCTGTGACCAAAGTCAAGTGCCCTGGATTACCCGTAACCACCCCGGATTACTTGTAACCACCCCAGATTACCTGTAACCACCCCAGATTACCTGTAACCACCCTAGATTGCCCGTCACCACCCCAGATTGCCCATAACCATCCTAGACAGCCCATAACCATCCCAGACAGCCCATAACAACCCCAGATTGCCCATAACCACCCCAGATTGCCCGTCATCACCCCAGATTGCCTGTCACCACCCCAGATTGCCTGTCACTACCCCAGATTGCCCGTAATCTCCC
The DNA here is from genome assembly GCF_027789765.1 of Dendropsophus ebraccatus. Taxonomy (NCBI): domain Eukaryota; kingdom Metazoa; phylum Chordata; class Amphibia; order Anura; family Hylidae; genus Dendropsophus; species Dendropsophus ebraccatus. Next base: position 96,869,458 of record NC_091460.1, on the reverse strand, counting down.
CAGATTGCCAGTAATCTCCCCAGATTGCCCGTAATCCCCCCAGATTGCCCGTAATCCCCCCAGATTGCCGTATCCCCCCCCAGATAGCCCATAACCATTCCAGACAGCCCGTAACCACCACAGATTGCCCGTAACCACCCCAGATTGACACCCCAGATTGCCTGTGACCACCCCAGATTGACCGTAACCACCCCAGATTGGCACAGACTGCTCGTAACCACCCCAGATTGCCCATAACCCCACCAGATTGCCTGTTGCCACCTCAGATAGCCAGTAAACACCCCGAGATTGTCCATTACCACCCCAGATAACCAGTAAACACCCACATATTGCCTGTAACTAAAATGACACTCCTTCTCTTCTGAGCCCTGCTGTGTGCCCATACAGTGGTTTATGCCCACATATGGTGTACCATTGTACTCAGGAGAACCTCCGTTACAAATTTTGGGGTGCTTTTTCTCCCCTGTTCCTAGTAAAATAGAGAAATTTCAAACCAAACAAACATGTTATTGGAAAAATTTATTTTTTTTCATTTTTACGGTCTAGTTTTGAATACTTTCCTCCAATACCTGTGGGGTCAAAATGCTTACCACACCCCAAGATGAATTCCTTGAGGGGTGTACTTTCCAAAATAGGGGGGGGGGGGTTCTATTCTGTAGACATTACAGGGGCTCTGCAAACGCACCTGGCTCTCAGAAACTTCTTCAGAAAAATCATGCTCTGAAAATGCTAATTGGCACTCCCTTCCTTCTGAGGCTTGCTGTGTGCCCACACAGTGGTTAATACCCATGTATGGGGTACTGTTCTACTCAGGAGAACCTGCGTTACATATATTGGGGTGAGTTTTCTCCCCTGTTCCTCGTGAAATTGAGAAATTTCAAACTAAACAAACATGTTATTGGAAAAATTCTATTTTTTCATTTTTACTGTCTTCTTTTGAATACTTTCCTCTAATACCTGTGGGGTCAAAATGGTCACCACACCCCAAGATGTATTCTTTGAGGGGTGTACTTTCCAAAATAGGGTGACTTTTGGGGGGGTTCTATTCTGCTGACACTACAGGGGCTCTGCAAACGCACCTGGCGCTCAGAAACTTCTTTAGCAAAATCTGAACTGGAAATGCTAATAGGCGCTCCTTCCCTTCTGAGCCCAGCTGTGTGTCCATACAGTGGTTTACGCCCACATATGGGGTACCATTGTACTCAGGAGAACCTGCGTTACAAAATTTGGGGTGCATTTCCTCTCATGTTTATTATGAAAATGAGATACTTTAATCTTAACAAATATATTATTGGAAAATTTCTATTTTCCATTTTTTTCCGGCCTAATTGTGAATACTTTCCTCCAGCCCCTGTAGGGTTAAAATGCTCATTATACCCCTAGATTAATTCTTTAAGGTGTCTAGTTTCCAAAATGGGGTCATTTATGGGGGTTTCCAGTATACAAGCCTCCTAAATCAACGTAAAAAAAGAACTGGTCCCTAAAAAAATCAGTTTTGGAAATTTCATGAAAATTTGATAATTTGCTGATGCATTTCTAAGCCCCGTAACACCCTAAAAAAGTGAAATATGTTTACGAAATGAAGCCAGAATAAAGAGGACATATTTATAATGTGACTTACTAACTAATTTTTGTCATGTGCCTTTTTTTTTTTTTTTTAGAAGCAAAGAATTTAAATTTTCAAATCTCAGAATCGCTAGCAGACGTTAAAGCATCACTGAGCTATAAGCGCATAAAGTGAGACAGGTCAGATTTTGAAAAATGAGCCTGGTCATTAAGGCCCAAACAGGCTTGGTCCCTAAGGGGTTAAAGCGAATCTGTACCCTTTGGACAACCCCTCCCCAGACTGGTGATACCTGTGACATTGGGGTTGCAGGGCCGTTCCATGGCCTCCCTTCCCTGCACGTGCACGCTGTGCGGGGTTGGCGGTCGCTGACCGACATGGTGTGGAGTTAGCGTAGGGACCCGTGTGGACCAGAGGACCTGCGCGGTGGTACACGGGGCAATATGGCTTGATCAATTCATATACAGACACTCTGGTGTTGATTTTTAATATAGGCCTAGCGGCATTAGTATCAGCCATAGATGGGATGTGCAGCGGTTCCATTCTCTCCAGTTCGTGTTTGGCTAAGCCAGCTTGGGCAGGGCTTAGAGCATCTGTACACTAGGCCTGCCGCGCCTCTCTCCCTGCCTATCAGTTGATGTATGTCCTGCAGGAAGTGGTGTATTCTTTCCAGTCTGACACAGTGCTCTCTGCTGCTACCTCTCTCCATGTCAGGAACTGTCCAGAGCAGTAGCAAATCCCCAAGTGGTACTTTGGTGTCCAGTGTCGGACTGGGGGACCTGGGGCCCACCAGAGCAAATGATCCTTGGCGCTCACCAATATAGAACCAGTGAGTCACGACATCCTGACCCGTACTTTCCTGGATTCATCTGCATCTGTAAAAAATCTCAGAACACCCTGCATTTATACAGCTCATAGGGTATGCTGAGAGTTGTAGTTTCTGAGAGCACAATCCTTTAATAAATCACTGTGTGTAGAGGCTCCTGGTGGCTGCAATCTGGGGGTTACAACAATCAGCCCTGAAGGTCCAGCAATACATCTGTCTACAGTGGCAGTTATAGGATTGTCCTACTGTACTACTGTCGTGGTAGGGAGGTATGGGGTAATTAGGGTAATTTATTCTGCCACGCTTCAACTGACTGTCTATGTCTCAATTGTAAAATAGGGAAGTGTCGGCCGTAAGGAAATCACACCAACAACCAGTTTGGTCCAAGTTCCATATACACTCCTCTTTATTACTTCCTTGATCCATACATTTATAGGGTAGAATATAGGGGTGGTTACAATATAACATTATTACATTCCTCTTTGATCTAATTGGATTACACCAAATCTCTATTAATTTATGCATTTTCTACTGCGTAGCTTAGGCCTTTAGACTCTTGTGGTAGTAACGTTTTCTATCTTCACATATCTTCTGGACGTGACTTCCTCTATCTTCCTCTGCAAACCACCAGCATACCATTCTTTGTCCAGGACAGGAACCATTAATCTTCCATGTGAAGGCTTTGCCTTGCATAAGCAGTTACGAGCTACTAGTATATATATATATGTCTGAAGCAGTTTGTTAAGAATTATATATTGTAATGAGAATCACGTGTTAGTATATATTGTAGATTTAAATGTATATCCTGTGGGCTGCAGACTGTCAGTAAATGCTGGGAGTTGTAGTATCTGTTGTACTTGGGTCCTAGGTGCCTTATACACTGGATGCTTTGTGACATATAAGAATACATAGATCTGTGGGGGCTCAGTGTAGGGAAGTGACCCCAGAACATCACTAATAGGGGATAGAACAAAAACATCTACCATATTATGACAATACCGTGACCTCCACCCATTACACCACATAATGACTAAGGGGTCATTCACACATCCATAGAATTCAGTGTGTACGAGGTCAGTGTTCTGCAGACTGGACCTGGGAGCTCCCAGCATCAGGATTAATTATGATGTCAGGAGCTCCTACGCAGTTTAAAAGTTTGCGCTAGTGTAATGCAGTGACTGCAGGGCTGTGTCAGTACACTAGGGCAAACCATACACTGCCCCATTTAGACACTAATGGTGCACAGGCTCTGCACACTAAATAAGTGATTACAGTGCAGTTACTAATGACTCACAGGTGACCTCTTCACTGATTGCAGTCGCTCACTTTGCTTTCTTTTCCATCTGGCGCAGCCATCATCTTTTCCACACAACTCGTCTGCAAGGGAGACAGCTGGGGGTGACTGGTGGGGGTGGGGAAGGGAGGCAGCTGGGGGTGACTCGTGGGGGTGGGGAAGGGAGGCAGCTGGGGGTGAGTGGGGCAGGAGAGGCAGCTTGGGGTGAAAGGGGCTGGGCAGCCACTGGGGGTGACTGGGGCAGCTGGGGATAATGGGGCTGTTGGAGGTGACGGGTGGAGGGGGGTTAGCTGGGGGTGGCAGGAGGAGCAACTGGGTGTGACTGGAGCAGGAGGCGTAGTTGGGAGTGACTAGGGCAGAATGAGGTGACAGGGGCAGGGGAACCAGCTGCAAGTGACAGGGGCAGCTGGGAGTGACTGGGGCAGCTGGGGGGGACAGCTGGGAGTGACTGGGGTAGGAGGGGTAGCTGGGAGTGACTGGGGCAGCTGGGGGTGACAGGTTCAGGGGAACAAGCTGGAGGTGACTGGGGCTTCTGGGGTAACGGGCTGCTTGTGTGATGGGACAGGGGCTGCTGGCGGTGACTGGGGGACAGCTTGGGGTGACAGAGGGACATCTGCTGCTGGGGGACAGCTGGGGGTGACTGGGGGGTACAAGGGGACAGCTGGGGCTGCTGGGGGCGACAGGGGAATAGCTGGAGGTAACTGGGGTTGCTGGGGTGACAGATGGGGATGACGGGACTGACAGGGAGACAGCTGGGGATTACAGGGGGATAGCTGGGGCTGCTGAGGGGGACAGTTGGGGGTGACGGGGGATAGCTGAGGCTGCTGGGAGTGACGGGGATAGATGGGGCTTCTGAGGGTGACAGGGGCAGCTGGGGTGACAAGGGGATAGCTGGGGCTGCTTGGGGTGACGGATAACTGGGGTGACAGGGATAGCAGGTGCTACTGAGGGTGACAGGGGGATAGATGGGGGTGACGGGGATAGCTGAGGGTGACAGGGGTAGCTGTGGCTTCTGGGGGTGACATGGGGATAGCTGGGGTGACAAGGAGGATAGCTGGGGCTGCTGGAGGGACAGGGGGATAGCTGGGGCTGCTGGGGGTGACAGGGATAGCGGGGGTGACAGGGGGATAACTGGGGGTGACATGGGGATAGCTGGGGCTGCTGGGGGTGACAGGGCGATAGCTAGGGGTGACAAGGGAATGCTGGGGGTGACAGGGGAATACCTTGGCCTGCTGGGGGTGACAGAGGACAGCTGATGGTGACAGGGGGACAGCTGGGGGTGACATGGGGATAGCTGGGGCTGCTGGGGGTGACAGTGGGATAGCTGGGGCTGCTGGGGGGTGACAGGGATAGCAGGGGCTGCTGAGGGTGACAGGAGGATAGCTGGGGCTGCTGGGAGTAAAAGGGGGATAGCTGGGGGTGACAGGGGGCTGCTGGGGGTGACAAGGGAATACCTTGGGCTGCTGGGGTGACAGGGGGATAGCTGTGGGGAGAGCTGGGGCTGCTGAGGGTGACAGGGGGACAGCTGGGGGTGTCAGGGGGACAGCTGGGGTGACAGGGGGATAGCTGGGGCTGTTGGGGGTGACAGGGGGATAGCTGGGGGTGACTGGGGGTAGTAGTAGTAGTACAGGAACAGATGAGGGGTGTAGTAGTAATAGTACAGGTATAGATGAGGGGTGTAGTAGTAATACAGGTTTAGATAAGGGGATTAGTAGCACAGGAACAGATTACGGGTGTAATAGTAGTACAGATATAGATGAGGGATGTAATAGTAGTACAGATTAGGGGTTTAGTAGTAGTACAGGTACAGATTACTGGCGTAGCAGTACCCCAGTAACCCCCTCTTATTCATCCTTTTATAGTTTCACAATCTATACAGTTGATTCTGCCAAACAGCAGTATTACATATGTACAGTTATTAAACGGTTGTTCTCCCCCCTCCATGTATATCACTATATTTTCTACATTGTTTATTTTGCTCTATCCACATTTATTTGCTGTAATTGAATGCCACTGATTGATTATACTTAATTATTCTTTTGGATGTGCTGTCTAATCACTTTTATTTTAATTTTCTACCATGACTGGGTCGATCTGGTGAGACGAGCACCCACCTCTACACATGAATCTATTATGTTTCTTCTTTTGTATATATCTTTTTTTAATTAAGTGAAGGGGATGGAGGGACAGATTCATGGCCTGTGTACCTCTCCAACAAAGCTATTGTTCAGCCCTGGAGCTTTACTGTGGAAGCCTATGGGATAGCACACAAATAACAAAGGAGAAATAGGAGATAAAGGATTAAAGCAGAAATGAGTTGATGCATAGTAGTATTGTGGTGGAATTTGCAGTAGTGGGCAGGGTATTGTATTGCTGGATGTGGATTAAAGGGGTTGTCCAGCAAAAATCTTTTTCTTTCAAATCAACTGGTATCAGAAAGTTATACGGATTTGTAATTTACTTCTATTAAAAAATCTCAAGTCTTCTCATACTCATTAGCTACTAAATGTGATGCAGGAAATGTTGTTTTATTTTCAGTCTGACACAGTGCTCTCTGCTGACATCTCTGGCCAAGACAGGAACTGTCCGGAGCAGAAGAGGTTTTCTATGGGGATTCATATAAAACCAAGACAAAGTTCCTGTCTCGGCCAGAGATGTCAGCAGAGAGCACTGTGTCAGACTGAAAATAAAACAAGATTTGCTGCTTCACATTTCGTAGCTAAAGAATGGGAAGACTTGAGATTTTTTAATAGAAGTAAATTACAAATCTATATAACTTTCTGATACCAGTCGATTTAAAAGAAAAAGATTTTTGCTGGACAACCCCTTTAATATTAACTTGCACGACTATGAATGTTCATTTGTACTTTCCTCATTGTTAACTGTCTGCTAATTTTTATACTGTTTAGACACTTCAGGACAAGATCCTTCGAGTGATTCACCACCATATCCATCAAGCCATTACAGGCAGAGCAGTGGCCACCTCCCGAGGCCTTCCGTTCCTACTGCAGCCCCTCCTGTTGATGAAGACACAAACAAGGAAGATGTGATCTTTTTCTAGGCTTCCTGGTTTTCTGAAGTTCATTTGGCACTGAACATAATAACTCTTTGTCTGTACCGCTAAGGCCTTCTCAAGATTGAAATAGTTTTAAAAACTTCAAACAGTTTTACAATGATGAAGTTCGTGACAGTCCAAAGAGTAATGGAATTGCATTCACTAGCTGAATTGCACGATGCAATATCACTTTTATTTTAGTTGTTCGGACTATTGACCAAATGTTATGGATTGTGACTGGTGAATGCTTTTATCAGAGTGACGATGCAGCAAGTGCTTGTATCTATGTGTTTTTGTGGAGCATCACCTGCTGGACAGGACTGCTAAGAATTGATGCCCTGTTTTTATGTACTCTTTTAAATCGGTTTTGACGACCACATTGGGCATAACCAGCCACCCGTCCACTGTTCGAAAGACTGAGGAATGACGTTTCCCCTTATTGTGTGCCTCTGACAATTAGATAGATAATCAGATGTCTTCTCTCCTTAATTGTAAAGGACGCTGCACCTAAGTTTGAAAACTGACAATATATCTTAGATAGATATTCTGCCACTGGACCAGATGTATAAGTTAAAGGGGAACTCCGGCAAAAATGTTTTTTTTTCCCCATATCAACTGGTGTCAAAATGTTATATAGATGTGTATTTTACTTCTATTTAAAAATCTCAAGTCTTCCAGAACTTATCAGCAGCTGTGTGTCCTGCAGGTAGTGGTGTATTATTTCCATTCTGCCACAGTGCTCTCTGTTTCCACCTCTGTCCAGGTCAGGAACTCTCCAGAGCAGGAGAGGTTTTCTATGGGGATTAGCTTCTGCTCTAGACAGTTCCTGACATTGACAGAGGTGGCAGAGAGCACTGTGTCAGACTGGAAATAATTCACCACTTCCTGCAGGACATACAGCAGCTGATAAGTACTGGAAGATGACAAAGTAGAAGTATATTACAAATTTATATAACATTCTGACACCAGTTGATTTGAAATAAATGTTTTCTTGTCGAAATACCCCTTTAAAAGGTGTGTGTTTGATAAAACCAAAATGAGATCATAAAAGAGACCAGATTTATAAAAGTGTGTAAAATAGAACCTGGTGTAAGCTTTCACATTTGGTAAAATGAAAGCTAAGCTGTGATTGGTCACCATGGGCAGTTTACGCAAGTTTCTATTTTACACACTTTGAGCCATTGAGTGTATGTAAATGTCTGTTTTGACCCCTTTGTTGTCTCTTGAAGGACAGTAGCACACCACTGCCATTATCTCTTGAACGTTAGCACAGTACGATAGTCCATGTAATTTGTCATTTGAACTCATTAAGAAAAAATAGTGCCATTTTTTTTTCTTCTTAACAGTGTTCTTCAAATATGTAGAGTTTTCAACTGACTGGTCTATGAGCACTTTGGAAAATAACATAGCACAGATTGTATCACTGTAAAAAGGTTTTAACCCGAGGGCGATTCTACATCTCGTAAGTAAGCCTATAGAGGTGTGGACTGGGAGGCTTAACCACGCCCACCACCCAATAGCTGCATGATGTCGCCACAACGTGGAATCGTCCAGTGAGTGCACAGGAGCAGAAAGCTTCAGCCATATTCTGCTCTCCGGACAACAGGACAAAGAAATTCTTATAGGGTTATAAATATGTAAAAATGTAGGATTGGTGCATTTTATTTTATATATTTTTTATCATTTTTATTACTCTTCCTCTATTAATTTCATTCTTTAAAGGGAAATTATCATCAACATTTAACAACTTTAATAGATTATATATTTACAGGTAGTCTCACATTTCTTGTCATCTCTATTTTAATGCTGTTTTTTTATGTCTTCAAGTATCTAACATGCACACATAGGGGGAGATTTATCAAAAGGTGTAAAGTAGAATTGTCTTAGTTGCCCCTAGCAACCTATCAGATTTCACCTTTCATTCCTCACAGATTCTTTGAAAGGTGGAATGTGATTGGTTCCTAGGGGCAACTGAGACAATTCTACTTTACACAAGTTTGATAAATCTCCATAGTATTTTGGTCAGTGTGTCTTTTTTTCATTTGCATTTAGGACACAGACCCATTCATTTCAATGACCCCAGTCACCTCTGTATGTGTTGTGGGGCTTTGAAAACTGCCAGGTCCTAATATGGTTTATTAGAGAACCATTCTCTAATAAAAGGGTCCGTGCATTGCAGACAGCTGCAGGTCTGTGGCTATGGACGACCTTACAGTGATTGTGCCTAAGGCTAGATTTGTGTGTAAAAAAAATTTTTTATTATTTTTTTAATGTTAGGAAACAGACTCTGCACTATGGCATACACCAGCATACAATTTGTCAAGCTATTATCATTCCTAATGTTTCTTGTTCAGTTCAACTTGTGATTTTGGCTATTAATACTGACCAGAATACTAGCAGAAATACTGACCTAAATGCTGAATTGTTAGCACAAAATTGCAACACATATAACACATACTGAATTGTTTCCTGAGGAACAGACTTAGGGCCCTTTTACACAGAAAGATTATCTGACAGATTATCTGCCAAAGATTTGAAGTCAAAATCAGGAACAGACTATAAACAGAGATCAGGTCATAAAGAAAAGCCTGAGATTTCTCCTCTTTTCAAATCCAGTCCTGGCTTTGGCTTCAAATCTTTGGCAGATAATCTGTCAGATAATCTTTCTGTGTAAAAGGGCCCTTAGACCCATCTGACAGCCTAATCGATATCTTCAAACAGCTTTTCTTTTGATTTCCTACCTGATAGACTGGCCCTGCATATTGTATCTTGGCTTGTGCCTATAAATATATAGACAGTAGTACACTACATAGGCTCTATATGTAGCTTTTTCCATGCATTGGTCTTTACTACACATAAGCATACATTTTGCCTAAAATAATTGCCTGAGAGTTAAAGAAGCAATCCATTCTGTTTTGTCCCCCCGCCCCTTTATTGGCCCCTCCAGGCTGGCATGTATACTGACCTGTGATTATCAGTTTTCTGCAGCACGCTGTCATTTTGGTTCTTCAATGCAGTTTGGATCCAGCTGGTGCTGACGTCACGTTTCTTCTGACCCCTTTTCTTTCCCTATGGCTTTTGAAGACAAAGTCAGGGTCTTCAATGCATCTGTAAAAGAGATGCTTTGAAGACCCTGACATCTGGCCTCCTTACCTGCGGGCCAACAAGGGAAAAGATAACGTGGTCGCCATTGGGATTTGAATGGTGCGATCATCGTGGGTAAGTATACATGCCAGCCTGCAAGTGGTGGGGGAGGGGAGCTTAATAAAAAGAAACCACACCATTCTTGTCCACAGGCTTTGTCTGGCAGCTCAGCCCCACTAAAGTGAATGTAATAATAGTTATTGGATACAGAAAACAGACTATTTGAGCATATCCAACTGGATACTTAAAAATTTTTAGATCTAAAGTTTTGCTACACAACACTTTTCATTAGTGAAATGTTTACTCTAGAATATCATCTGGAGTTTAAATGTAACTTAGAAGTAGTTACCTACAGGGAGGTAACTACAACCACTATCTGGACCATGCTTTATTAGTAAACAGACACTCTAAATAATTAACAATTTTCCCTTTATTTTAGAGATTTTTAAGTACTCTTAAAAGAAAATTCAATTAAAGGGAATATGTAATGTTGAAAATACCCATGTGATAGAACATGATGAGCAGATTGATATATAGTTTGTGTGCATTTAGTATAACTTTTAATTTATTGCTTTGGAATCCACTGGGCGGTTTGACGACTGTTTCTGTGTACCACTCATAGTGGAAGGCCTCTCGCTGAGTGCTGACCCCAATTTAGAATTGCAAATTCAATTGAAACTTGTATTTAGTAACACTGTATCATGTTGCTAAGTTCCTCCTGCATTGTGAAGGTAACAGGTTCCCATTATCCTGTATTAAGTCCTGCTGTGTCAGTACCTATCGCCATGCAGCTACATATATGTATAATATATAATGATACCCAGATACCCCTGGATGGTGTTATGTATTCCGTGGCCCTTTTATTCACATTAAAACCACTGGGACCATGATGGATGGAAAAGACAGAGCACTGAAGGTGCTGGAATTTAATTGTTTGGGGTTAAAATGTACAAAAGATATATATATATATATATATATATATATATATATATATATATATATATATATATATATATAAATCTGTGGTATATGGATGTAAATTATGTAAACATATGTGCATTATATATATTTTTTTTTCTGGAGATGTTAATGTAATGTTTATGTTCAGTGTCTAATGAACAAAAACTCTGCAATATATAGCTGTGCCTCTGTGACTGATAGATTGGATGTGTGTGTGTGTGTGTGTATGCATATATATATATATATATATATATATATATATATATATAAAATATATATATCTGTTTGTGTAAGAAAGAGACAGACACCGCAAGCTATAAAAAATTTGTGTAAATTTGTCTTTTTTTTTTCTTTCTTGACAAATGAATAAACTTTTGATTTCCATGGGTTTCTACTGTCCATCCTCTGCCATTTACAAATTAGCAATTAAAGGAAAACTTTTGAGCTATGAAAGTTTTTTTTAACTTGGTTCTGATGGATCTAGAGATGAGCATTTTGTTATCTCTGCAATCCACTCGTCAGCTATTACTGTAAATTCGCTCATCTCTAGATGATCTTGAATGCCTCTATGGGTTTAGATATTAGTGGTAGCTTACGGTGTTGTTTATTGCCATTTAAGGGGAAAGATCATATAAAGCTGTCTGCGCTATAATGGCAAATGAGATTGTCTAGTAACTTATTGTATGATATTGTATAAAGTAGACTTTATGGAGATACAGACTGCCTTTGCAGTCTGTATCTTTTACTTTACCTACTCCTTTGTAGCGGTGCAGTAATGCCGGTCGCCATCTTGATGACGTCATTTGCGTTCCAGCGGTGCGTTCCAGTCATCAAGATGGCGCCCGGCTCACTACACTGCTACATAGGATTAGGTAAAGTATAAGATACAGACTGCACAGGCAGTCTGTATCTTTATAAGTAGACTTTATGGAGATACAGACTGCCTTTGCAGTCTGTATCTTATACTTTACCTAATCCTGTATAGCGGTGCAGTATTCCCGGGCACCGCCATCTTCATGACGTCAGTTGCGTTCCACTGCTGGAACGCACCGCTGGAACGCAAGTGACGTCATCAAGATGGCGGCGCCCAGCAATACTTACACCGCTATACAGGATTGGGTACAGTATAAGATACAGACTGTAAATGCAGTCTGTATCTTCAGGAATAGACTTAGGGAGAGAAAAACTTTTATTATAGGGACAGTTAATTTTAGGTGATTGGTTCTCTTTAAAGACACTTTAAACATTTATATAGTGCTGCCCTAATATAGAAAATATTTGTTTACCCAGACGCCCTATAACAACACCTCTGGAGAGGACCTCCCACCGCAGGACTGAAACCTGAGAAGATAAAAGCTTGACACACCTCTCCACACCTCAGTTTAGGTTTCCTGTCCTGCAAATAGGAGCCTCTGAAGAGCCCCATCCTAGGATGAAGATTTTTTTTTTTGTGCACATAGCTGCAGGTCCGCTGTTGGCTTGGCCTAGTAGGGCTTTATGAGGGCAGAAGCCTATCTTAGGACAGCAGCCCTACGGTCTACTTGGCCCTCCTGGCTTTGCAGCTTGTTCTGCTAGACGTGGGGTCCGGAGGGGCTGTGGATAGGTATCGGCCATGTTTGGTACCTCTGGCCTGCGTGTGGGCGCTCGCGCACGTATTGCATGCATTCTGACATCTCTGGGGCCTGGTGCTTAGAACCGGGATAAGTCTGGCCTGGGCCCCCAGATTGTGTTGCTAGCTGATGGCGTGTGCTCCTCCTCCTCATCCACCACACTCCTATCTAGGCGGCCTTGCAAGGGAGGTGGACGGATCTGGGGGCTGCAAACGGAACACAAGTCTCTTGTGCGTCTACAAATTTATAGGAAAGTTTCTCACGGCTGCTGTCTGGGTCTCCACACCCATGCACAGGACCTCTGTAGGCTGCACAGCCAGACCAAACATAAAAAAATGTCCAGCACCAGAGCAAGAGTTCCAATTTGCATTTGAACTCCTGCTCTGGTGCTGGACATTCGTTTTCTTCTCTTGCGCGTGTGACGTCATGCAGGGTAGATAATGACTGGAGATCCAAGCCTGCATCCAGGAGGCACTATTACTGATATAGTACAGCAGGGCGAGATGCCTCTTGATTCCTGGTGGCTAAAACTTAACTTTTATTGTACACATAATGTAACTTATGTGTACAATAAATGTGTAACTTATGTGTACAATAAAAGTTAAGTTTTAGCCACCAGGAATCAATAGGCGTATCGGGACATCTTGCCCTTCTGTACTATGACGTCATGCAGGGGTGCATCGCATCCGGTGTGGCGTAGAGCTTGGCATCAGCCCGTCATATTTAAAAGGCCAGGGGATCCCTCGACACCTTGCCGTGTCTCCAGGCATCCGGGAAAAAGGACTCCACCAGCCTCACCTCTGTTGTGACATTACCTGCAGACTAAAGGCCCTATTACACTAAAAGATTATCGGCCGTATTCCGCTTGTGTAATCTCCTTGTGTAATAGAAGACATGATCACCCAACATGAAGAATGTCGGCTGATTGTTGCAGTCGTATTTCTTTCAACATGTTGAAAGACAATCGACTAATATAGCAGCAAAATGCTGCCCTCGCTCTGTGGAACGAGAGTGGCGACAGCAGACCACTGCTAACTGCTATGGGCTGCCTTGACGATCTAGCGATCACCAGGGCAGCTCCCCCCCCCCTCCCCCTGTACTCACCTGCTCGCTGCTGACGTGTGTAATAGCGCCAGCAGCGAGTGGGGAACGAGGAGCAAGCGAGCGCTGACAGCTGTCACCCTGTGTAAAAGGGGCTTTATGCTAAGTCTGCAGCATGTCTGAGCCTTCAGATAAAAGGGATAAAGGGATGCCGTTAAAGGTCTTCTAAGACTTTCAGAGATGACAGCCCGGTACCTTATGGGGCCTAATAGCCTTAAAAAATCCAGTTATCTTTAAGGGACCTAGGAATTTTTAGATCCCATATTATCATTAAAGGTCCGTAACCATCTGATGTTTCTGTTGCAGTGTCCCAGAAAAGAGAAAGAAATGATCTTGAGGATGGGGAAGTCGAGATAATCTCTTTATCTGATGAGGAGCATGAGAATACTGCTAGTAGTAGAACCATGTTCCCAACAGAAGACACTGACAAGCTGATAAAAGCAATCAGAGCAATATGGATGATACTAAGGTACCTTTATCAGCAGAGGATGCGATGTATGAGGGTCTGGTGACAGACGATTTCAGCAGAACCATACATTACCTGTCCAGGCCGCAGGTCTTCTTCTCCCGATCCCGCGGGGCTGTCTGAACTGACAGACCGCTAAGCCAATCACTCGGGACCGGGAGAAGACCTGCGCCCGTACAGGTAATGTATGAATCAAGGGCTGCAAGGACATCGGTAACGATGTCCCTGCAGCCCTTGTTTCACGATCATCGGGGCCGTAGAATAGGCCCAGTAAACGAGCGCCGATCTAGCAGATCGGCACTCGTTTACGTCGTTGATGGGGTCCTGCTCGTCCGGTAGAATAGGACCCTAAGTAAGAGATAAGATAAGATAATCCTTCAATAGTCCAACCATGGGGAAATTCAGTGTGTTACAGCAGTATAGATATTACACATACAAAAAGCTAAAAAGGTAAGGTAAAGGCATTACGATTAAAGTAGACAGAGAAGAGGCAAAAAGGTAAAAAAGATACAATAAAAACATTAGACTATTTTAGTTCTTTTTGTGGAGTCATCTCTGCATAGGTCGGTGTTGGTTGTACAGCCTAACCGCTGCAGGAAGGAAGGACTTCCGATATTGCTCCTTCTCGCACTTTGGGTGAACTAAAAGGTCAATGATAGTACTGTCTAGTGCTATAACGGTCTCGTGCATTGGATGGGATTCATCCATCCCAGCTCTGGAGGATATCCCACTGAAGATCCCTGGACTGGATCCAAGGACCTTATTGCCTACCTTATTGCCTACAGACTGTGGGTTAGGAATAAATCTTGCGTTCTATGTTTGACTATAAGCCGTTTCGGTTTGGAAAGAAGGGAGAGCTGGCATGTAGAGTCTAAGAGTGTCCCCAGACAGATTCATTGTCTTCAAGGCACCTGATTTGATTTCTTTGCATTTATGTTCCATCCTAGTCTCTTAATGATATCTGATACTATTTGAAGATGAAGAAGAAGACTGTCCACTGGGTGCTCTACTAGACAGAAATCGTCTAGATAGAGGACTAGAAGTACATCCTGCTTTCTAATATGACGCCATATCCAACACGATCTTGGCGAATGCTCTGGGCGCCTGGGATACCCAAAATGAAAGAGCCCTGTATTGCAGATGGACCCAGCTGTTGGAAATAAAGAATGCAACTCTTAGGAACTTTTGGTGTGAATTATGTTTTGGGATATGATATTACGTGTCTTCCGAGTGTATAGATGCTATGATGCAGTTTGGGTATAAGAGATTTATGGTAGACTTTAGAGTTTCCATGCTAAACCTCTTGTACTGCAGAAATTTGTTTACCCCATTATATTTAGAATTACTCTGAAAGACTGGTGCAAACTGCCCACAGCTCCTCTTTCATTTTACCAGAGCAAAAAGCTGAGCTGTAATTGGTTGCTGTGGGCAGTTTGCACCAGTCTAAATTTTTTTTTCATATTTTCAATAAAATTCCAACATTGATTTTTCAAGGGACCAGTTAATTTTTTTTATAGATGGGTATACGCTAGAAAGTGCCATAAATCACTCCATTTTGAAAATTGTGCTTCAAATAATTTACAGCAGGATTTAGGAGCTTTGTGAACCCTTTAGGTGGGTTACAGAAATTAAATCAAAGTGAAGGTGTAATTTAAAATGTAATTTTTCTTGCACATTTTCCATTGTAATCTGTATTTTTCTTTAACACAGCAGATCTAGCCAAAAATATTCAACTCATTTTTTTAAGGGGTATTTTGCTCAAATTAATCTTTCAATATGATGCTGCCTTCGGGGAGAACATAATAAACAGCTTATTCCACACTCCCTCATCCTCTTCCCATGTCATCTACAGGTCCTGGCTCAACTATCCTGTCCCCACTTCTTAGATGGATTTGTCTTGGGTATGACAGCCCGTGTAGCTATAGTGTCCTATTCGTGACGCCAAGAAAAATTATCATGTCCCTTTGGTGGTATTATGGGAGTATGCTGAGGGTATTGTGTTGCTGGGTGGTGTAGTGCAACCTTAGGGCTCACCTTCTGAAACCTTCCTGTCACAGTGGGGTCCGAGGGTGCTGGGGTCCTTGTCTTCTTTAGCATACACGCAGGGACATATAATTTTTAATAAAAGTCTTCACACAATAGCAGTGAAAGTATATCAAGACTTTATTTGAAGGATAACTATATACAATCCGATACAGGGGCATCTGATGATGGCAAACTGTTGGCTTGATCAGAGTCCTTTGCTTCAGGGGGAGGGTTACCTTAGTTACTATATCTTAGACTTGGTGGATAAATAGGATTTCAAAGAGACAGACCTGTTCCAGAGACTTTATAGCTTTCCGCCTTTATAAGGAATGTGTGAATAAGTACTTGAAGTTACTGAAGAGACTTGACGCTCACTATCATGTAGGAGGAAGACGCATGGACACACTGACTTGGGAGCCAGGAAGATGTGGACGGTGAATGGGGGACCCTCTATCACTTCAGCAATCCGACAGCAGGCACTTGTAAATACAGAGGATGTCCTGCTGAGACTTTGAAGACACGTATTAGTCCTTATGTCTGACTGGAAACAGGTTAGGGGGTTGAAGATGGAGTCTGACAGGATTACTGAGGTGACGTAGGGAGGTTAGATGTGACTCTGGCAATGCCAGACTACCAACTGTCACTGAGGAGACCGCACAGACCCTCTGGGTAGGAGGTGGGCAGAACTAGCTATCCCCTGGCATATCACTGGAGTGTGATAGTTTGCAGGGGAGGCGCACTGATCAAGCTCAACACTTGTATTATTAGCAATTAATATATAACAACATATTAAATAAATACATAGCAGAAAACAATACCACTACAAGAGAGCTAAGGAAGAGCAGCAAATACATAGGCCCTAAAACAGACTGTCTAAGGTTGCCAATAGCAACAATACATTTCCAGACGCCTGACAATAAATACAGTTCTGGGCCATTACATACTCCCCCTCTAAGAATGAGCCATCCGGAGGGTTACTTTAATAATAAACCACATGTTTATGCATATATGACAAAACAAAGGAATAATAATAACAACATTTAGGTATAGAACAGGTTAGATTGCCACTAAGGTAGAGTCTCTGTACTGCAACGTATCCATTGTCCATGTAAGGCTCTGGTATAGGGCAAAGGCATATATGATATATACAGTCCAAACATTGCAAAAGACACCACACTAACTAACTAGCTAAGCTTTATATATGTATGAGAGAATAAAGAACATTTACTATAAGTATTTTAATCTTGATAGCGGGCAGGTAATGTTCCTTTGTTGGAACGCTCAGAACGCCTCAGCACTTAGATATCTTCTTCTTCCGGAGCTTGGTGATGAGACGCTTGTTCTGGCATAGGAGTTGAAGTAGGAGTTAAAGCAGGAACTGAGACTGGTGCTGGTACATGTAGAGGGGATGATACTGGCATAGGTACCCACTGGTAGCATCCAGGAATAAGGAAGGATGAGTTCCTGATAGCTTCTTCTACAGAAGGTCGACTTGGAGTAGTAGGCACAGGAACAATAGTATAGACTGAAGCAGGTGGAGTTGAAGGAGGGGCTAGAACTAGGAGATCCTCCTTAGTACAAGGTTTCATCCGATTCCTGTGGACGGTTTGTGGTGCCATTCCAGGTTTCTGGTCCTCATAAAAATCTGATTCTGGATATGGAACAGCAGTTATAGTGTATGGCTCTTGCTCCCACAATACGTCAAGTTTATCCGAACGATTATGCTTTTTCAGCCAAACTTTAGTTCCGACTTCCAGTGGTGTGGCATTAGCACGTTGATTATAGTGATGTTCTTGTCTCTGGTGTGCTTCACCCATCCGACAATCAACAATTTCTTTTGCTTCTTGGATGTGTCTTTGGTGCTCAGTTACCCAGTCAGCATTAAGCAATGGATTAATGGAGTCAGGGACTTGAATTCCAAGAGCTCTATCTTGGGGCAGTTGACCTTGTCGGCCAAACATGAGATAATAAGGTGAGTAACCTGTAGAACAGTGCGTAGTATTATTATAAATCCCTACTAATTCATCCAAGAGTTGTGGCCACTCTGCTTTCTTGGAAACTGAGGCAGTACGCAACATGTTTATGAAGACTTGGTTAATCTTCTCGCATAAGCCATTACCTTGCGGGTGGTACTCAGTCATATGCAGTTTCTTGCATTTGTGATAGTTACAAAGCTTTTGAAATAGCTGGAAACAGAAACACGGCACTTCCAAAACAGGTTTTTTCTGCTCGTGAAAGAATATTTATTCAAATGAAAAATCACAATCCAACCAGATCAAGGTACAAGAGAAGTGTAAGTAGGTAACGCTACTGGCTGGCGACGTTTCGGTTGTGCATCCGACCTTCCTCAGGCCAATGTAGCCATACTGTAGGTAAGCTGTGATATGGATAGATCTGGCTGGATCCCGGCGGCACTAACAACGTGGCCTAGGTAGTTCACCTATGGCTTAAGCAAATGGCATTTAGAGGGTTTTATTTTCAAGCCATGCTCAATGAGTACTTGGAATACTTCAGCAAAGTGACAGGGATGTTCCTCATAAGTATGAGCGTACACGATGACATCATCTAAGTATAAGAGAACACTTTGGAAGTTTACATGACCCAAGCATCTCTCCATAGGCCGTTGAAATGTGGCAGGAGCGTTGCATAATCCAAATGACATGCTGGTGAACTCGTATAAACCCATGGGAGTGGTGAATGCTGTTTTTTTCTTGATCCTCTGGAGCCATGGGGACTTGCCAATAACCACTAGTGAGGTCAAGCGTAGAGAAATAGGCAGCAGAGCCAAATGCAGCAATGGACTCTTCTATGCGTGGGAGAGGGTACGCATCTTTATGGGTGATGTTATTTAATTTCCGGTAGTCTACACAGAAGCGAATATTGCCATCTTTCTTCTTTACCAGAACGATAGGTGCGGCCCAAGGACTCTGACTCTCTTGAATTACACGGGTGTCTTTCATCTCCTGGATTAACTTCTTCACCTGTTGGTAGTTGGCAGGAGGGATTGGCCGATGTTTTTCTTTGATGGGAGGATGGTCACCAGTATTGATGCGGTGTTGGATTAAACTGGTCTTGTTGAAATCCAGGGAATGTTTACTGAAGGCCTGAGAATGACGTTTGCCAAGTTTACGGACACCATTGACATGCTCAAGAGGAGTATTAGCGTCTCTGATGTTAATCGATGTTGATTGATTTCTGGTAGGCAAGGGTTTCTTTGTCCAGAATGTCTTCAGGAGCCAACCTGGTTCCTGACGTCTGTCATAACATTTTAACCGTACCTCTGTAGGTGATTGGACCTCAAACTCCTTACATAGACGGTTGAGAATCTGCTGAACACTGGATATTTCAGTGGCTGGCCAGGAATGCACTTCTTCAGCAGCTGGACCTTCAAGCTGGCCTAGAAGCAGTTGAACCTGCTGAGTAGGAGAAAGTGAGACAAGTTCAAGGGTACAAAGTATTTTCTCCCTAAAGCTAGCAAAGGTGTGAGGCTCTTCCCTATAGTTGAGAAGACTGGAGGTTCCTATGAAGAATGGTAGACCAGTAGCAGCAACTGGAGCAGGAACACCATTGGCAGCAGCAGCCTGGGATGTAGGAACACTGTTAGATGATGAGGCAGGACTGCTGGAGACAGCTTGATCAATAGCTTGAGGATCAGACATATTTGCAGCAATTGGTACACTGACCCTTTAAAAAAAATTGTGTGCCTGTCTCTTTAAGAAGTTCAAAATTATGCAGCAGAACAGTCTCTTGAAAATCCTCCCCCTCTTTATCTTGAGTAACACAGTAGAAATGAAAATGGCACTTATCTGGAAGCTGATGAGACTGGTAATATAGATTGCAGGCAGCAGATGCAAGCTGGAGTGATGTAGCAGCGGTGGATGACAGATGCAGGCTGATTGGAGAAGAATAAAGGCACCCGAAGTGAAGAGCGGAGCATCGGTGACAATGCTGAGGTCGTTATGGTAACGCTGGGGCAGCGATGTATGGCAGCTATCTATTTCTGTAGTTGGGTGCAGCAGAGAAATCCTTCCTCCTTAAAGGACAAGTGCCATGAAAAACTTTTTCCCAGTAATTGAAGCACATTACAAAGTTATATAACTCTGTAATATGCTTCAATCACCTTTCTGCCTCCCTTCCCTGTCTTTTCCCCCCTCCACCCCCCACCAGGAAGTGTCCTGACTCACACAGACCTGATTACTGTCGTCACCGTCACCAAGCAGCTCCTTCTTGTGAGGATGAGTCATCAGCAGGAGGGCTGCTCTAGGTCCTGTTACACCAGCCTCCCCCTCCCCTCCTTGTCAGGTGACTCTGCTTGCTCAGCTTATCTTCTCTAGTGACATGACTCCTTCACTGAGTCCACGGCAGCAGGAGAGAGGGTATGAGGGGCGGGGGGAGCTGCCTATGTGCTGGAGTCAGTCTGAGGGAAGATAAGCAAGTGACATGTGACAAGTGATGGCTTGCAGTTGTTCAGCCAATCGGAGGTGAGCAAGCTGAGTCACCTGACAAGGCAGGGGAGGGGGGAGGCTAGTGTAACAGGAGAAGGAGCTGAGAGAAGAGCTTGGTGACGGTGACGACCGTAATCAGGTCTGTGTGAGTCAGGACACTTCCTGGTGGGGGGTGGAGGGGGGAAAAGACAGGGAAGGGAGGCAGATAGGTGATTGAAGCATATTACAGAGTTATATAACTTTGTAATGTGCTTCAATTACTGGGAAAAAGTTTTTCATGGCACTTGTCCTTTAAAGGGGTAGTGCGGCGGTAAAAAAATATTCACAGAATAACACACATTACAAAGTTATACAACTTTGTAATGTATGTTATGTCTGTGAATGGCCCCCTTCCCCGTGTCCCACCGTGACGTCATCAGCCGCTGAGCCGTGATTGGCCGAGCACAGTTATGCTCAGCCAATCGGGGCTGAGCAGCTGATGATGCGGCCGGCACTCGGGAAGATCGAAGGTGTTCGGGCCGGCCGGCCGAAGATGACGTTTGGCACAAGATGGCGGACGCGTGTCGGCACGGATCAGGTATGTATAAAGCACTACACTTCCGGGTACACGGGTGGGGGTGGTGGGAAACGGGGAAGGGGGCCATTCACAGACATAACATACATTACAAAGTTGTATAACTTTGTAATGTGTGTTATTCTGTGAATAATTTTTTACCGCCGCACTACCCCTTTAAGCTTAGCAGCAGTGCTGGAGGTTCCAGTGGCTGTGAGGCAGTTACTAGTTACAGAAGGCACTGCAGGTGGACGGGGCTTGAGCTCCTGGTGCGCACGGGCAGAGCTACAGTTTACAATTAAATTAACTCCTTGTTGCCTGCTCCAGCAGCAGAAACACAGAGAAAATGGCACCCAAAATGTAAAAACACAAGCAGTCACAGCAGAGTCCAAGCACAGCTCAATAAACAGAACTCCCCCTCTTTCAACACAGTACTTTTTTCTCATAAAATTCACAAGCAGGCTTTGGGTTATCAATCAGCACTGGGACTTGTAGTGCAGAATAGGCACAGAGATAAAATCCTGTTCGTAGGACGCCAAGAAAAATTATAGTGTCCTATGCGTGACGGCAAGAAAAATTATCATGTCCCTTTGGTGGTATTATGGTAATATGCTGAGGGTATTGTGTTGCTGGGTGGTGTAGTGCAACCTTAGGGCTCACCTTCTGAAACCTTCCTGTCACGGTGGGGTCCGAGGGTGCTGGGGCCCTTGTCTTCTTTAGCATACACGCAGGGACATATAATTTTTAATAAAAGTCTTCACACAATAGCGGTGAAGTATATCAAGACTTTACTTGAAGGATAACTATACACAATTCGATACAGGGGCATCTGATGATGGCAAACTGTTGGCTTGATCAGAGTCCTTTGCTTCAGGGGGAGGGTTACCTTAGTTACTATAGCTTAGACTTGGTGGATAAATAGGATTTCAAAGAGACAGACCTGTTCCAGAGACTTTATAGCTTTCCGCCTTTATAAGGAACATGTGAATAGGTACTTGAAGTTACTGAAGAGACTTGACGCTGTCCACGCTCACTATCATGTAGGAGGAAGACACATGGACACACTGACTTGGGAGCCAGGAAGATGTGGACGGTGAATGGGGGACCCTCTATCACTTCACCAATCCGACAGCAGGCACTAATTAATACAGAGGATGTCCTGCTGAGACTGAAGACACGTATTAGTCCTTATGGCTGACTGGAAACAGGTTAGGGGGTTGAAGATGGAGTCTGACAGGATTACTGAGGTGACGTAGGGAGGTTAGATGTGACTCTGGCAATGCCAGACTACCAACTGTCACTAAGGAGATCGCACAGCCCCTCTGGGTCGGAGGTGGGTGGAGCTAGCTTTCCCCTGGCCAATCACTGGAGTTTGATAGGTTGCAGGGGAGGAGCACTGATCAAGCTCAACACTTGTATTATTAGCAATTAATATATAACAACATATTAAATACATAGCAGAAAACAATACCACTACAAGAGAGCTAAGTAAGAGCAGCAAATACATAGGCCCTAATGCAGACTGTCTAAGATTGCCAATAGCAACAATACATTTCCAGACGCCTGACAATAAATACCGTTTTGGGCCATTACACAGCCAATTGCTGTGACTGTGATATCGGTAATATGTTGTGTTTTTAGAATCTTTGTCCTAACCCTAACCTTGCCTACATTATGCTGATGTCACTTCCACAGCGGTTATATAGGTGGGTGTTTGGGCTATAGTTATACCCTGAACAGTTACCCAAGGAAAAAGTTGTTTTGACTTCAAAACATTTTTTTTTTTTTTTTTGGGGGGGGGGGGGGGGGGTTGTGGATTTATCAAACATGGTGTAAAGTAAAACCGGCTCAGTTGCCCATAGCAACCAATCAGATTCCACCTTTCATTTTCCAAAGAGTCTGTGAGCAATGAAAAATGGAATCTGAGGGGGCTAAACACTCATTATAGGAGATCAGTTTCATTATAGTCTAAGGAGCCTGTCACATGTAACATGACTGATGGAATGAGGTTCTAGCCCCCAGAAGAGGTCTCAGCACTGACTCCCCAACTGATCAAAACATTTCACATGTTTGCATGATATGTTAAATGCTTTTTTTTTTTTTATGACAGCTCAGGCTCTTCCACACATGTATGCCTCCATAAATGCACCATCCAGGACAGCATGCTGCCCAAGTCTATGGAGCCCCGCTGCTATCTGGGCCATATAATAGCATGAACAATTATTTGGCGGTTGTGCTGATTACAGGAAACAAGCTTCATACAATGTAGTGGAGACTGCCATCTGTAATCAGCCGGACAGAGAGGGTCTCTGCACCAAGACCCAGACCAATCTAACCCTCTATAACTTAGAGATAAGCGAACTGGTTCGGATTTTTCCAAAAATCCGAGTCCGATCGGATTCGGATTTTTGGAAATCCGCTCAGATTTTTTATTTTTTTCTTGCTTTCTAAAATGGCAGCCACCATTCTAGAAAGCAGGAAGTGTTCCGGGCAGGAAAAGCACTTTCCCATGATGCCCGGAACACATCCAATCAGCAGGGATCTTGCACTAGCCCACCCTCTGTGTCACGTCGGTATTGCTTTAAGAGGAGCCGTCACATGACCGCACCACGCAGTCTGCACAGAGAGAGGAAGGATATTGTTACTGGCTGCAGTGCACACAGCTCCTGATTATCAAAACGCTTCTGGTGCTGCTGCTGCTGCTCTTGTGTACTACAGACTACTGAGAAGATATTGTAGGAGAGGAAAGGAAAGATTAGGAAAGCGGAGAGGAGGAACATCTAGTGATTGAGAGATAAATATAGAGAGGGCGAAAGAAAGATAGATTAGGCATAGAACAGCAAAGGGTGCACTGAACAAAAACGTGCTCTACAGATATACAAGTCCTATACTTCTGATAGTGTGTGTATATCACATCCGTCTTATCCTGAGAGACAAAAATACCTGGTGCAGGTGTATAGCATAAATGTCTAACTGGCATCCAGGTTGACTACCGGTGTGTCTGCCCTTGCCTCCATGTTGGCTACTGCTGGGCCTTAACTGGCATCCAGGTTGACTACTGGTGTGCCTGCCCTTGCCTCCATGTTGACTACTGCTGCTCCTGTACTGGCCTCCGTGTTGGCTACTGCTGCTTCTTCCTGGCCTCCATGTTGCTACTGCTACTCCTGCCTGGCCTCCATGTTGGCTACTTTTGCTCCTGCCTGGCCTCCATGTTGACTACTGTTGCTCCTGCCCTTGGCTCCATGTTGGCTACTGCTGGGCCTTAACTGGCATCCATATTGACTACTGCTGTGCCTGCCCTTACCTCCTTGTTGGCTACTGCTGGGCCTTAACTGGCATCCAGGTTGACTACTGGTGTGCCTGCCCTTGCCTCTATGTTGACTACTGCTGTGCCTGCCCTTACCTCCTTGTCGGCTACTGCTGGGCCTTAACTGGCCTCCGTGTTGGCTACTTGTGTTCCTGCCTGGCCTCCATGTTTACTATTGCTGCTCCTACCTGGCCTCCATGTTGGCTACTGCTGCTCCTGCCTGACCTCCATGTTGACTACTGTTGCTCCTGCCTGGCCTCCATGTTGGCTACTGCTGCTCCTACCTCGCCTCCATGTTGGCTACTTTTGCTCCTGCCTGGCCTCCATGTTTACTACTGTTGCTCCTGCCCTTGGCTCCATGTTGGCTACTGCTGGGCCTTAACTGGC
This sequence comes from Dendropsophus ebraccatus, assembly GCF_027789765.1. NCBI lineage: Eukaryota > Metazoa > Chordata > Amphibia > Anura > Hylidae > Dendropsophus > Dendropsophus ebraccatus. Next base: position 96,844,721 of record NC_091460.1, on the reverse strand, counting down.
ATCCATATTGACTACTGCTGTGCCTGCCCTTACCTCCTTGTTGGCTACTGCTGGGCCTTAACTGGCATCCAGGTTGACTACTGGTGTGCCTGCCCTTGCCTCTATGTTGACTACTGCTGTGCCTGCCCTTACCTCCTTGTTGGCTACTGCTGGGCCTTAACTGGCCTCCGTGTTGGCTACTTGTGTTCCTGCCTGGCCTCCATGTTTACTATTGCTGCTCCTACCTGGCCTCCATGTTGGCTACTGCTGCTCCTGCCTGACCTCCATGTTGACTACTGTTGCTCCTGCCTGGCCTCCATGTTGGCTACTGCTGCTCCTGCCTGGCCTACATGTTGACTACTGTTACTGATGCCTGTCCTCCATGTTGGCTCCTGCTGCTCCTGCTTGGCCTCCATGTTGACTACTGTTGCTGATGCCTGTCCTCCATGTTGACTACTGCTGCTCCGATACTGGCCTCAAATGACTATTGCTGGACCTTCACTGGCCTCCAATGGCTACTGCTGCTCCTTCACTGCATTTGTGACATTTTTCCTGCATAGACCCAGTAATGGTGAATTTCCTGCATAGACCCTGTAATGGTGAATATTGAAGTCTTTCCAAATACACTACCCCCCTATCATATAGATGCTTTAAACTATGAAATCCGAAGAAATCCGAAATTCGGTCAAACCGAACTTTCCGAAAAAATCTGGAAGTCCGGTTTTGAAAAGTTCGCTCATCTCTACTTACCAGTCTTCCCTTCTCTTGGGTCAAGCATTGGTGAATGCCAGGACAGGATCATCTCTGATGCCTTTGAGGACAAAATCTCTCCTGTTCCCCAGAGCCGTAAGACTTGCAAAACCTTCATACTCCTTTGCCTGAAGGTCAGTCCTTCTCAATTAAGGGGGTAGGCTCCTCTTTAGGGAGGTCTGATTCATGTACAGTATGTGGCTAATGCCTGGGATTAGGAGGTGTTGTTTTCAGGATATAATATTGAGTTTACCTCTTTTCTTCCAGCTTCATTCTTTCCACCCCAGCCTTTGAAGTCTCCTTCTCAAGCTTTGGCATTTTTCCTGTGTGACTCTGTTCCAGTTTCTCATTCCAAGTGTTTTTTTAGGGTTCCTGGGTTAAAATGTTTTCACAATACATAAGAAGGATGGCTTGATGACCCTTCCTGGACCTTTAAGAGTCTTAATCACTTTGTTTGTGTCTGGAGGTTTCAGATGGAATCCTTTTTATCAGGCTCTGGAGTAAGGGGAATTTCTTGCATATATATTCGAGACACCTATCACCACATCCCTATTGCAAGGACTGGCCAGCGTGTTCTTTGTTTCACAGTGGGTTCTCAGCATTTGTTTGTTACCATGCCCTTCTGTTTTGACCCTCCTGCTGGAGGGCCGATCGCCTGCTATATATTTCTAGATGCAGGGCTTAGGCTGGATGCTTTCATCCTATGAAGCAGTTCTTTTTGCCCACTTTCACACTTGCCCCTCCAGGGGACTATTCTGGCTAGTTCAGGGGCGTAGCTAATGTCTCCTGGGCCCTGGTGCAAGAGGTCAACTTGGGCCCCCCCCCTTTCCAAGCGATGCTATTGATAGATAGATAGATAGATAAAATCTCAAGACTGATATTACCAATACCACCAGTATATAGGAAATATTATCACCACAAATATTGACGCCATACTGTTACTGACTAGATCGCCTGACTAGATCGTTACTGATCTCCTTGCAGCCCTTGCAACATACATTACCTGTCAGGTCTTCTCCTCCGCTCTGTCTTCCTCCCCGGGTCCCGCGCACTCTAGCTTCAGAATGGCCTGTCAGCTGACAGGCCACTCAGCCAATCACAGGCCGCATCGGTCCCAGCCTGTGATTGGCTGAGCGCTCCGTCAGCTGACAGGCCATTCTGACGCTAGAGCATGCGGGACCCGGGAGGAAGACAGAGCAGAGGAGAAGCCCTGCAGGTATGTATGCTGCGCTTCTCAAATTGTCGGTCGCCTGCCGCCCACCGCTATTCCACCGTAGCGATGCGCGGTGGGGGAACAATGATTTTAGATATGGCCTTAAATGAACGATCATAGGCTGATTGTTCTCTCTAGTCCACCAAGCGATAATTATAATAATTATCGTTCCTGTGGAATAGGGCCCTAACACCACCACATACTGACTAACACCGCAGCTGCTACTGAATAAAATCCACTGTACAAAGATCACTATCACATACATTCTCATACAGTCACATAGAGGGAGACCCAGCTCTACGCAGACTGTTTACACCATATACATTACAGTGCAGATAGATTTAGTGACTCACATGGGACGTCTTCTCTGATCGGAGTTCTTCCCTGTCCTCCCAGGTAATACCCCTTATAGATGCCCCCCAGGTTATACTCCTTATAGATGGCCCCCCCAGGTAATACCCCTTATAGATGGTCCCCCCAGGTAATACCCCTTATAGATGCCCCCCCAGGTAATACCCATTATAGATGCCCCCCAGGTAATACCCGTTATAGATGGCACCCCCAGGTAATAACCCTTATAGATGGCCCCCCCAGGTAATACCCCTTTTAGATGCCCCCCAGGTAAAACCCCTTATAGATGCCCCCCAGGTAAAACCCCTTATAGATGCCCCCCAAAGTAATACCCCTTATAGATGGTCCCCCCAGGTAATACCCTTTATAGATGGCCCCCCCAGGTAATACCCCTTATAGATGGTCCCCCCAGGTAATAACCCTTATAGATGGCCCCCCCAGGTAATAACCCTTATAGATGGCCCCCCCAGGTAATACACCTTATAGATGGCCCCCCAGTAATACCCCTTATAGATGGCCCCCCAGTAATACCCTTATAGATGCCCCCCAGGTATTACCCCTTATAGATGGCCCCCAGGTAATACCCCTTATAGATTACCCCCAGGTAATACCCCTTATAGATGGCCCCCCCAGGTAATACCCCTTATAGATGCCCCCCCCCAGTAATACCCCTTATAGATGACCACAGACCCCCGGTCTGTCCCGTCCCCGGCAGCACAAGCATCAGTGAGGTCAGTGTGTGCGCTGGGGATGTTACTTCCGGCATGAGGGCGCTTGTTATAGGTGCACCCTGCGCCGGAAGTACTTCCCTGGCGCACACTGACCTCACTGATACATGTGCTGCCAGGGACGGGACAGACCGGGGGAGCCGTGCGTTAGCCGGGGGGGCCCATCCCAGCCTCCTGCTTGCGGTCACAAGAGGGAATGGGAGGGGGCAGTGCGGTGGCAAGGGGGGGGCCTCGCGGGGCCCCCCCTTGGTAGTGGCTCGTCACGGCGGCAACCGCCGCGACCACGGTAGCTACGCCACTGGGCTAGTTGAGGCAAGAAGATCTGTTTTCCCTGCATGTGTTCTTCTGGTGCTTTAGTGGTGATTGGCAATTTCCCCCACTTGAATATGCATTTGTAAAGGCACTGCAAGCAAGCGCACTGATCTCTACTTGTGTGTCTGTACAGTAAAAGTAAAATTTTTACTCTCTTAGGGTCCTATTCCACGGGCTAATGGGGGCCCGATCAATAATGAATCTTCCTTCTTAACATCTTCACTTCTCAGAATTCCTTTGTGATGCTGCCTGATCATCGGCTGATCGATGTCTCTAGTCCACGGAGCGATAATCGGCCTAATCGGGCCGATTCGGGCGATTATCACTCTGTGGAATAGGCCCCTTACTCTGTGTTTTTCTTCCCCCTCCTTAGACTTAATCTGATCCTTGAGCTATCTACAAATCATACCCTGTAAACAAAAGCTGTTGCTATGCTTTTTTTGAGGGTGTAACCCCTACATGATCTCTGTGCTGGAAAATAGACAAACAACCAGAACCATATATTAATTTAAATCATTAACGCTAAAACCAAATGAATGTAGGGGAAGATGTTACTGTATGAAAATGGGCAAAATGCAGTAAAGTGCCTGGTGCAAATAACTGGAAATTAAAAGTAACATGTGTATATCAATAAAATATATATTGTCTAATAAAGTGCCAGGTAATAAGTGCAAATATACCAAGGTAGAACACTATAAGGTATAAGCTAAGCAACCCCATTTTAAGAGTAGAGTTTAACAAAGTTGAGAGAGGGAAGCATTTTTATATGATAAAATATATTACAAAGTTTCTTATATTCACTTGTATTTTTGATCTATGCAAATTAGCTTATAATGTCTTGTTGCCAAATACCACAGGACAACAGAGGTTTTGCAGGTGTCAATGTCTCAATGAGTCTGAGCTCTTTTGGTGTCATAGGGGACCTATGGTGGTTTTAACATTTTTGCTGATCGGTATATAACCTATTAAATGTAGTCTCATGGTTTTTTTTTATTTTCAAGTGGTTATGTTTATTTTAAGATCAACATATATAAGGCAACATATATAAAAGATGAGTAATACAAACAAAATGTTACTTGGATTAAGCATATTTCTTGGAGGAACATTCTTTTCGGCAATACCTTCTGACGCAGTCTCCTAATTATGCATTGTTAGGATATGACTCAGAAATAGATTGTGTTTGGTCTACGATCAATCTTTAGTATTGACTTTTATTTTATCCAAAAGCTTTTGATGTAAAAATATAAGATGATATAGACCTCAGCTGCTAAAGAGCCTACTCTGAGGAGCACAATAGAATCTTCCTATAACTGAAACAATGTTTCCAGCACTTGAATTTAAAGTCAAGAATTAGTAGAAAAGGTAAATGTGATGTTCCTGCAGTGATGCTTTCCCACGTATGTGCTCTCTGCCTTGCAAACCCTATAAATATTGAGGGTACATGTGCTCCTGAATAAACTCAGAATGTCCAAAGAAAAGTTCGCCTCTGTTTTCCAAAGGAAGAAACCGGCAAGAGGTCTCTTTAATCCTGTAATCACGCCAGAGAACATCCCACGATTTACGATTCCTTCACTTGCTATTCTGGAGAGCAGTCGTATCTTTCCAGCCAAGAAGTCCTTTGCATGGAGGTCTCACCAGTGGCACCAAAATGACAGAAACATCAACCAGAAGTCTAGGAGGTGCTCAGATCCTGTCTACAAAAACACCCATGAATTATCTTCTACCAGGATTGATGATCTTCCAGATCCTGTCACAAGGGCAGCAATGTCTCTACCCCATCTGCCAAAGATCTCTACTCCTTATGGGTTTTTATCTCTTGGGGAAAGCCCACATATTGCAACAAAGGAGTCAATCTTCTTTCAGATAAGAACATCAATAGGGATAGAGTCAACTGAAAAGGGTCACAGTCTACAGAATGCAGAGATTTCTGGAAAGTCTGGTTATATAGACATCATTCCAGGGGTTAAGAACATAAGCCATTATCCACAATATACAGATAACGCAGAAGAGACGTCGGTTGGAACTGCCATTCAGAAGAAGCTAACCGTTTCACAAAAAGTATTGTCTAGAAGAAGTACCATTCCAGTTTTCATTGATATGAACTATAAGGAGGTAAACAAAAGTGCGCGGGAAGCACCATTTCTTACTCAGAAAAGCAATTCATTGCCAAAGATCACCATCAGGAGATCCTCTCAAAATCCTTTCCAGTTTGTCCTCAAAAAGTCATCTTAGGCATCCTAGTAGAAAAACCAATGGTGAAATACAATTAATTTTGTCTGCATAATTTCAGTCGTGTAGTCTTGTGATAAACTGCTGCGGTTGTTATTAAGAACTGGTATTGTATGTGACGGAGGGTTAATACATGTATCAAAAGAATGACTTTTTATGCTCAATAAGATTTCTGTATCAATATGTATTTTAGGGAAAAAAATGAAGTTAATCGTAGTGCAAAGTAAACCGGCTGAGGGTCCATTTACACAGAAAGATTATCTGCCAAAGATTTGTAGCCAAAGCCAGGAATGGATTTGAAAAAATCTCAGTCTTTCCTTTATGATCTGATCTCTGTTTATAGTCTGTTTCTGGCTTTGGCTTCAAATCTTTGGCAGATAATCTGTCAGATAATCTTTCTGTGTAAATGGACCCTTAGGAGACCTGTTTTATTAAACTAGAAATATAGGATTAGGCTGGGTTCACACCTGCATCTGTCTCAATCATGAATGGCTCTGTCCATATGAAATGAATGGATAATCGCAAACTTATTGTAAAATTATCAATTTTTTTTTTTTATAACGGTCCACATTTTGGCTTTAAATAACTGACTTTTGTCCATCTGTTTGCTTCAGTCACCATCCGTTTGCATATCTGTTTACTTTCCTTCCTGGTTTCTCACATTCTGCATGTGCTCAGTGAAAAAAAAACTGATGAAGACATAACTTGTAGAGCTGAACGAATCTACAGAATCTTAGTGAAGCACTTCGCTATGCTCAGCGTTTGGCTTGTCAGCTGACTGCCTCTGAACTACGCTTTGCTCTGCCCCGGCTGCCTGGCAAAGCTGGATGCAATCCTGGGAGAAGTTTCCAAGGACTGCATCCAGCTTTTCCTGGCACCCTGAGCGGAGTTCAAAGGCAGCTGGCTGACAAGCTGACAGCCAGGTGTAGTGAATCCCTAAGCTTATAATGTAAATTCGGTCATTTCTAATAACTTGCAAACGGAAATACCTTCTGTTAAGTACGTCGTCATTGACTAAATTGTAAAAAAAAAAAAAAAAAAAAAAAAATGGCCATGCACTTTCTGTCCGTGTTCCTTTTTTTTTTTTTTTTGGACAGGCAAAAATTTTATTTGATGAAAACGGAGCAAAATAAAAACCCATTGAAATTAATGGGGGAGCTAGGTAATGTGAAGATCCCCTTGCACTAACTGTATTTTATCGGCCTTCACATGAAGTCGCCTATAATTCCTATTTGTAAAGCCACCAGATACAGCTCCACTCTGATTTACTTTTTATATACTTTCCCGTATTTTATTATTGAGAACTCTTTCAGGCTATGTTCACACATTGTATTTTGGTCAGTATTTCTATCAGTATTTGAAGCAAAATCAGGAGTGGAGCTGACGAGAAAATTATAATGGGAAGATTTGCTCAGTTTCTGTTTTTTTCAACCAGCTCCTGGTTTTGATTGAAAAAATACTGACCAAAAGACTGATGAAAAAACTATGTGTGAATATAGCCTCTGATTGAATATAATCGTTATTTTGCAATGCAAAGTTCAGTTTGTAAAGGGAATGCAATCTTGGGGAGCTGGTTAATAATTTTGTGTTTCCGATTGGGATTTAAAAAAAAAAAAAACACTTAAGGGAAGATCATCAAGAACTGTGTTAGGGTATGTTCACACATCATATATAACTGCCTAATAAAATCTGCAACAAATCTGAACCCTCATTTCCTCATTGTAAGTTCTTGGGAGCAAAGCCCTCACTCATGTTTGACTTGATGGTTACATGTGTATCTCTGCAATGTTTGATTTCATCTATAGACATAACCCCAGAATTGTAAAGTGCTGCAAAATGCTTGTGCTTTATAAAACTTTTCTTTTTCCTTTAAGAAAAACTGTCTATGTTGCCCAAAGCAAAGCTTTCATATTTTCAAGGTCAGAAAACAAAATGAAAGCTGTACTTTGACTGGTTACTTTGGGCAAAAGACATGTTTTCTTTCAGAAAGATTTTTAATTTCAAGAAAGATTTCAATTTAAAAATCATTAAACAGTTAATTTTTCTATATTAAATGCAGGTTAAAGGGATACTCTGATACAACTGGTGTTATAAAATTATATAGCTTTGTAATTTACTTCTATTTAAAATCTCCAGTCTTCTAGTACTTATCAGCTGTTGTCTGTCCTGTAGTACATGGTATATTCTTTTCAGTCTGACACAGTGCTCTCTGCTGCCACCTCTGTCCATGTCAGGAACTGTCCAGAGCAAGAGAAGTTTTCTTTTTTTTTTCCAGAGAATTTTATTTATTTATTTTCTTCAAATCAACTGGATTCAGAAAGTTATAAAGATTTGTAATTAACTTCTATTTAAACATGTCCATTCTTCCTGTATTTATCAACTGCTGTATGTCCTGCAGGAAGTGGTGTATTCTTTCCAGTCTGACACAGTGCTCTCTGCTGCCACCTCTGTCCATGTCAGGAACTGTCCAAAGCAGGAGAGTTTTTTTGGTTCAATGTTTTTATTAGGTTTTTTAAGAACATATTACAAAAGAGAATCATCATACTGTACACACACAAAATAAGCAGCTCACATATGGGCTTTGAGGACATTTACATTATATTATAATATATTATTTTTCTCTCTTTACCTTGTATATTATCTTTACTGATGAACCAGTATACTTTACACTAATTTGCTCAGGAGGTGCTACACCTAATGTAATTCTACCATGCTGAACGTATGTTACCACAATTTTATATCTATATAATATACCGAATGTTATTACTGTTGTTTCTATATTCTTTGTTAACCCATATGTTAGCTTGTTGTACAAACATGTTAACTTTACTGTTGGCACTAAAGTCAGTGCAAGAGAAGTTTTCTATGGGGCTTTGCTACTGCTTTGGACAGTTCCTGACATGGACAGAGGTGGCAGCAGAGCACTGTGTCAGACTGGAAAGAATACACCCACTTCCTGCAGGACATCCAGCAGCTTATTTTGCTGACAGTTTTTAGAATAAAAGGAGACAACCCTATTTTACCAGTATGTGTACAGCTTATTTTAAAGTCAGAGGAAATGCCCCTCAATCAATGTACACAAAACATAAAAGTACTGAGCACCCTTATTTTATATGTTACTGTTTGTATTTTAATGTCACCAAAAATTCTTAAAAAATATGTTCAACATAAAAAACATTATTTAGGGTATAAACCCACACACCGTATATGCAGCATATTTACTGCTGCGATACGCAGCAAACTCGCACCAAACTCGCAGCAAAATCGCAGCAGATTAGATCTAAATAACTGAACACAGCATCAAATCTGTACCAACAAATCTGCTGCGTATTTGTTGCATATCTGCTGCATATACGGTGTGTGGGTTTATACCCTTAAACAGTAAGTCATCTTCTGATGACACATTCCATTTAAAGGTCTGTGAGGTTGGACCTTTTTTTTTTTAAATACAGTAATACCTCAGTGTTTGAACACTTCGGTGACCTCCGGAGGTGTTATGGCTGGACACTTGCCAGATGGTAGAGTGTGATGCCACTCTTGTGGTGGTTGGCCGAGATGTAGCCGGACCCTAGTGTGTTGTGTCGTTTTGCCAGTGCCGGTTGGGCACACAGGTATGTTGGCACACCTTTCATTTTAGAGGGCCGATTACACCTTGTTTCCCTGTGGTCAGTAACCTGTCAGGCTGCTACGAGGTCCCTTGGGCTGTTATTACAGTGGGCTGGAGTGGTGTAGTGACCCTCCCGGACCGTTGACACTGCCACCCCCAGAAAGGGGAAATTTCCCAAGGAGTTTGTGTATACTGTGTTGGTGCGGGGCGAAGAATCACAGAGTCTCTTTACCATAAATAATCTCTTGTTTACTCTGAAAGTACTTGTGTGCAGCAGAACATACAACTTGAGAACACACTTGATAATACACTTGATAATACAGGATCCAAATCTGTGATAGGAGTATAGCGAGGAGTACATTCGTACTGACTGGGTTGCGTGTGGAGAAGTATACAGGAGAATCAGAGGAGCAGAGAGGAGGATGTTGTGAGAGCCCAACCCAAGTAGTACTGACGGGGTCGTGACTTCCGCCAAGGACAGGGGTCACTTTAATAGTGGTCAGTCACTTGCTCCAAATCATTCAGGCAGGTGTGCGCACACTAAGAAAGACTCTGACGCAAAATTCAACTTCAATCTCAGTCCCTGCAGTGTTAGCCCTTGGGATCATCACACGGCACTGAGGTTTTTATAGAGAAAGTAATAGTTTACACACAGTACAAAGAAAGGGCATGTTTAAAGCAGATAGTAAGCATATCTATCGTGTATCCGACTGTTTTGTCCCTCGCTGTACTCTGAAATGTTCTCTTTGTGATCACAGCAGTTCCTTTGTTATGCCTCACATCTTGTTACTATTGTATCAGCTCTTCAGGCATACTTGGCAAGATACAGGCACCATCTTAAATTGCATTAGCATTGACCTTGGTCAGAATGAACCACATGTTGCCCTACCAGTGTCAGGTGACCCGTCCAAGAGGGTGACACAAGCCCTAGAGCCTGTTACCTGGGATGAGCGGAATGCTGAGGATTTCCTGCAGACAACCTCGCTGCAAGATAGAGTTCATAGGCTTCTAGCAACTTTGCTCTATCTGGATCAGTTCCTAGATTTCTTTGGCTTTGGGGATACTGTCCTGCACTGTGACTCTCCTAGTCCACGGCATGGGTTAAGATAATCTCTGATGTGTCCTCTCCTGTGAGGGGTTTAACACTGTTAGGTTTTGTCTGAAGAGAAACTGTTAGGTGAGTCCTAGCTCTGCAGCGTCTCACACAAAAGACCTCATACGAAGTCTGGGGGACCTGGCAGAGGGCCAGGGCCTAAAGGGACCACTATAGGGAGCGTTCTAGCTTGCGTCCTTCCCCTACAACATCCAACACAAAAGACCTCTACACTTCCTCTACCCATGTTACTTCCTATCTCCAGCATATCTAAAATGTGCTGTGAGTGGGTGAGGAGTGCATAAAGAAGAAGTAAAGTAAGAGATGATAGGACAGAAGAAGATGATACTCCCATAGGTTCACAGATCCATTTAAAACATAAATAAACAATAACCCTTTCCGTACTTCAGCCGAGCAGCAACTAAGTACACATACCTACAATAGCGACATCTAGTGGTGAAACTTTATCACTACTACATCATCACTTACTTACAATAAGTACAGGCTTTTGCAAAGGTTGTAACCAGGGGCATAGCTAGGCCCCATAGCAAAAATGTTTAAGGCCCCTCCTACGCACAACACAAAGCACTGCGCATATATATATATATATATATATATATATATATATATATATATATATATATATATATGCTTTACTGCTGGTGCACTGATAACCCCTGACTGGGTTAAGTGTGGAGAAGTATACAGGAGAATCAGAGGAGCAGAGAGGAGGATGTTGTGAGAGCCCAACCCAAGTAGTACTATGCTCTGCCGGGATGTTGGAGGATGAGGTTGAGAGATAAGAATACTTGAGAGAACACTTGTGCCCATGCATTGACCTTGGTCAGAATGAACCACATGTTGCCCTACCAGTGTCAGGTGACCCGTCAAAGAGGGTGACACAAGCCCCAGAGCCTGTTACCTGAGATGAGCGGAATGCTGAGGATTTCCTGCAGACAACCTAGCTGCAAGATAGAGTTCATAGGCTTCTAGCAACTTTGCTCTATCCGGATCAGTTCCTAGATTTCTTTGGCTTTGGGGATACTGTCCTGCACTGTGACTCTCCTAGTCCACGGCGTGGGTTAAGATAATCTCTGATGTGTCCTCTCCTGTGAGGGGTTTAACACTGCATAGTGCTTAGCAAGTTTGTCTGAAGAGAAACTGTTAGGTGCGTCCTAGCTCTGCAGCATCTCACACAAAAGACCTCATACGAAGTCTGGGGAACCTGGCAGAGGGCCAGGGCCCAAAGGGACCACTGTAGGGAGCGTTCTAGTTTGCGTCCTTCCCCTACAACATCCAACACAAAAGACCTCTACACTTCCTCTACCCATGTTACTTCCTATCTCCAGCATATCTAAAATGTGCTGTGAGTGGGTGAGGAATGCATAAAGAAGAAGTAAAGTAAGAGATGATAGGACAGAAGATGATACTCCCATAGGTTCACAGATCCATGTAAAACAATAACTATCCAAATAAACAATAACCCTTTCCGTACTTCAGCCGTGCAGCAACTAAGTACACATACCTACAATAGCGACATCTAGTGGTGAAACTTTATTACTACTACATCATCACTTACTTACAATAAGTACAGGCTTTTGCAAAGGGTGTAACCAGGAGCATAGCTAGGCCCCATAGCAAAAATGTTTAAGGCCCCCCTATGCACAACACAAAGCACTGTGCATATATATATATATATATATATATATATATATATATATATGCTTTACTGCTGGTGCACTGATAACCCCTGACCTCTGCACGGAGCTCTGCACATTTTTCCTTTCCTACTTGGTTGCAAAGCTGGAGAACAGAGGTTATCAGTGCAGTGAAGGAGAGATCTATGTCTTCTGCTTGTTAACCCTCTTTTTGTGTTGCAGCATGTTAGTAAACACTTACTGCGTAACTGATAAGCTTCAGGTGTGGGGTGTCGGGATGCTGGGCCATAGCTGATGAGCTTCGGGGGTGTCGCGGTGCCGGGGCCAATGTGTTGGGAGGTGGGGCCATGACTAATGCACTGAAGGGGGGTTGTGGGATGCCGAGTCACGGCTGATGCACTGACAGGGGTTTCTGGATGCCAGAGCAGCAGCTGTTGTGCTCTGGGGGGCCGGGCGTGGCTGATGCACTAAAGGGACGGGTGTCGGGATGCCGGGTGCTGCGGCTTATATGCGCCGGGGAGGGGGGTGTCGCGATGCTGGGGCTGTGGCTGTGTGCTCCGGGGATGGGGGGGTTTGTGTCGTGATGCCGGGGCCATGGATGATGCTGTCTGGGGAGGAGGGGGGCGTTTGTTGAATGCCGGTACCAGATGCGGGTACGGGGCTTTGGGAGGTGTTGGGATACTGGGAGCCAGTGGCTGTTGACGAGAAATGCTTTACAGGCGATCGGCGGTATATACTATATACCGCTGATCGCCTGTTCCCAGTGCAGGGATGCACTTTTTATCCCCTGTCACCATGAATGATTGGTGACAGGGGATAAAAAGTTTCAGTGTCCGTCCCCCAAGTCGCCCCCCCCCAGTCGCCCCCCCCCAGTCACCCCCCCCTACCCCTTATACGTTACCTGATCCTGGAGCTCCTTCCTCTTCGGTGTCCAGGCTGGTTATGAAGTGCGCATGCTCTACATAACCAGCCAACTCTGAAAATTTAAAGTGAGACCAATTTGGTCTCTGTCAGTGAACTATGATTACTGTGATAGAAAATATCACAGTAATCATAGAAATACAGTGAACATGACTGTGTAAATGTACAAAAAGTGACAAACACAAAAAAAAATAAAACACACACTTTTTATAATAGTAATAATTGCAGTTTACTCCCAAATTACCCCTAACCCCCCCAGATTACCCGTAACCACCGCAGGTTGCCCGTAACCCCCCCAGGTTGTCCGTAATCACGTCAGATTGCACGTAACCCCCCAGATTACACGTTACCACCGCACATTGCCTGTAACCACCGCACGTTGCCCATAACCACCGCACGTTGCCCATAACCACCGCACGTTGCCCGTAACCACCGCACGTTGCCCGTGACCCCCTCCAGATTGTCCGTAATCACCCCAAATTACATGTACCCACCCCAGATTACCTATAAGCACTTCAGTTTATCCATAACAATGCCAGATTGTCTGTAACCCCCCAGGTTGCCCGTAACCACCGCAGGTTGCCGTAATCATGCCAGATTACATGTAACCCCCCAGATTGCACGCAACCACCGCAGGTCGCCTCTGACCACCGCACATTGCCTCTGACCACCGCACCATGCCACTGACCACCCCAAATTGCCAATGACCCCCTCCAGATTGCCCGTAACCACGCCAGATTACAGGTACCCACCTCAGATTACCTATGAGCACTTCAGTTTATCCGTAACCACCCCAGATTGCCCGTCACCACCCCACGTTGCCTGTAACCACCTCATGTTTACCGTAACCACAGCAGGTTGCCTGTAACCACCCTAGATTGCCTGTAACCACCCCAGGTTGGCTGTAACCACAGCAGGTTGTCCGTATCCACGCCACGTTGCCTGTAACCACCCCAGGTTGCATGTAACCACCCCAGGTTGCCCGTGACCACCTCATGTTGACCGTATCCACTCCAGATTACCCGTAACCACCCCAGGTTGTCTGTAACCACAGCAGGTTGTCCGTATCCACCCCACGTTGTCCGAAACCACCCCAGGTTGCCTGTGACCACCACATGTTGACCATATCCACCCCAGATTGTCTGTAACCACCCCAGATTCTCTGTAACCACAGCAGGTTGTCTGTAACCACAGCAGGTTGTCCGTATGCACCCCAGGTTGCCTGTGACCACCCCATGTTCACCGTAACCACCCCAGTTTGTCCGTATTCACCCCAGATTACCCGTAACCACCCCATGTTCACCGTAACCACCCAAGGTTGTCCATATCCACCCCAGATTACCCGGAACCACCCCAGGCTGTCCGTAACCACCTCCAGATTACCCGGAACCACCCCAGACTGTCCGAAACCACCTTACGTTACCTGTAATCTCATTTTCTTTATTGTATTTTAGTAACTGCGCTATTCTAATAACTATTACTAGCTGCGGTTTTGCTCCAGTAAATTGGCGCTCCTTCCCTTCTGAGCCCGGCTGTGTGCCCATACAGAGGTTTATGCCCACATATGGGGTACCGTTGTACTCAGGAGAAACTGCGTTACAGATTTTGGGGTACATTTTCTCTCCTGTTCTTCGTGAAATTTTGAAATTTCAAACTAAATGAACATATTATTGGAAAAATTTGAGTTTTTCATTTTTACTGGCCAATTTTGAATACTTTCCTCCAATACCTGTTGGGTCAAAATGGTCACCACACACCAAGATGAATTCTTTGAGGGGTGCACTTTCCAAAATGGGGTGTCTTATGGGGGGGGGGGTTCACTCCGCTGGCACTACAGGGGCTCTGCAAACGCACCTGGCTCTCAGAAACTTCTTCAGAAAAATCTGCACTGAAAATGCTAATTGGCTCTCCTTCCCTTCTGAGCCCTACTGTGTGCTCATACAGTGGTTTATGCCCACATTTGGGGTACTGTTCTACTCAGGAGAACCTGCGTTACAGATTTTGGGGTGAACTTTCTCTCCTGTTCCTCGTGAAATTGAGAAATTTCAAACTAAAGGAATATATTATTGGAAAAATTCACGTTTTTTATTTTTACTGTCTACTTTTGAATACTTTCGTCTAATACCTGTGGGGTCAAAATGGTCACCACACCCCAAAATGAATTATCTGAGGGGTGCACTTTCCAAAATGGGGTGATTTATGGGGAGATTTTACTCCGCTGGCACTACAGGGGCACTGCAAACACACCTGGCGCTCAGAAACTTCTTCAGCAAAATCTGCATTGCAAAAGCTAATTGGCGCTTCCTTCCTTCTGGGCCCTGCTGTGTGCCCATACAGTGGTTTATGCCCACATTTGGGGTACTGTTCTACTCAGGAGAACCTGCGTTACAGATTTTGGGGTGAACTTTCTCTACTGTTCCTCGTGAAATTGAGAAATTTCAAACTAAACGAACATATTATTGGAAAAATTCGAGTTTTTCATTTTTACTGTCTACTTTTGAATACTTTCCTCTAATACCTGTGGGGTCAAAATGGTCACCACACCCCAAGATAAATTCTCTGAGGGGTGCACTTTCCAAAATGGGGTGACTTATGGGGAGATTTTACTCCGCTGGCACTACAGGGGCTCTGCAAACGCATCTGGCGCTCAGAAACTTCTGCAGCAAAATCTGCATTGAAAAAGCTAATTGGCGCTCCTTCCCTTCTGAGCCCTGCTGTGTGCCCATACAGTGGTTTATGCCCACATATGAGGTACCGTTCTACTCAGGAGAACCTGCGTTACAAATTTTGGGGTGCTTTTTCTCTCATGTTCCTTTTTAAAATGAGAAACTTTAATCTAAACATATATATTATTGGAAAATTTTAATTTTCTATTTTTTTACGGCCTAATGGTGAATACTTTGCTCCAGCCCCTGTAGGGTTAAAATGCTCATTATACCCCAAGATTAATTCTTTAAGGTGTGTAGTTTCCAAAATGGGGTCACTTATGGGGGTTTCCAGTATACAAGCCTCCTAAATCAACTTAAAAAAAAAACTGGTCCCTAAAAAAATCAGTTTTGGAAACTTTCACGAAAATGTGGTAATTTGCTGATAAATTTCTAAGCCCCGTAACACCCTAAAAAAGTAAAATATGTTTATGAAATGAAGCCAGAATAAAGAGGACATATCGATAATGTGACTAAGTAACTAATTTATGTGCTACGACTTTCTTTTTTTAGAAGCAGAGAATTTCAAAGTTCATAAAATGCTAATTTTTAAAATTTTTCATGATATTTTGATGTTTTTCACAAAAAACACACAAAGTAGTGACCAAATTTTGCCACTAATATAAAGTGCCATATGTGACGAAAAAACAATCTCAGAATCGCTAGCATACGTTAAAGCATCACTGAGCTATGAGCGCATAAAGTGAGACAGGTCAGATTTTGAAAAATGAGCCTGGTCATTAAGGCCCAAATAGGCTTAGTCTTGAAGGGGTTAAAAACTGTTGTATGTCATGCAGGAAGTGTTGTTTATTTACATTCAGAAGCAATGCTCTCTGCTGACATCTCTGCCCGAGTCAGGAACTGTCCTGAGCAGGAGATGTTTTCTATGGGGATTTGCTTTTGTTCTGGACAGTTCCTGACTCGACAGAGATGTCAACAGAGAGCACTGGTTCTGAATATAAATAAACAACACTTTCTGCAGGACATACAACAGTTTATAAGTATGGCAAGACTTGAAATTTTTATATAGAAGTAAATTACAAATCTATCTAACTTTCTGACACAAGTTGATTTAAGTTATTATTGTTGTGTTTTGGGAAAAATCTAGTTTGCACGTGTGGGGGGATAATACAGTGCTGTGTGAGGCTGGACCAGCCAATACGTTTATGGACTTATATATATTGTATGCTACGATTAAGATCTGTATAGATCGAAACGCGTCAGCTACTGTCAAGCTACCGTCAGTTTTTATTGTTTTTTATGGATGTCACAATAAAGAATTTGCTACGGACTTTTCTGGTGCTGGAATTCTCCTTTTTGCTATATATATTGTATAGTTATGTTATTTCAAGTTAAAATCTATTCTGTAAATTTAGCTTCACAGCTTCTAAACTACTATACATGACAATATAAACAAATATACATACATAGGATTATGTGCACTCCTCTGCTGGTTAATAAGTATTTAATGTGGTATATAGTAAAAATCACTTTACATAGAAGTAATATAAAGTATGTAATACAATCAAGTTTAAAGAAGTTATACTGTAAAAATAAGAAAAAATGCTCAATTAAACATCTGCACAAGCATGGTGGTTTTAACACTTCTTATGTTGGTTTACTTATCATTTTATCCCTCAAGCTGTGGCTAAGCTTGACGTAAGTCAGAATAAAAAAAAGATCTACCTATTGCTACTTATTTCTGTTAGAAGGTGTGAAAAAAGAGGTTAAAATAAAAAATAATAATTAAAAAACAAAAAAATATATATGTTCCGCTGATGGTCTGCCACATGACTTAAAATAAACTGAGGAGTTACATGAGAATTTGAGAATTACCTTTTGCTACCAGAAATTTTAAAGTAAAAAATTGTATTTGGTTAAAACGTATTAAAATGTCAATTATAGCAAATAAAAAAGGCATTTTTGCATTTTCTGTATACTTTATTGTCAGATGTATTCTTTAATAAGGTGGACATCAGCTGTGGGTTGCGGTGGCTGTTATATACATTGTGCTTCAGCAGCCAAGATTGGCTTTATCTCTAATCCCAGCTGTTTAAACTTCTTTATAACAGAGAGGAGGCTTCTTTTCTTTTTAGGATTATGATGTCTATGGCAGTCGGGGGGCTGATAAAAGAATCCCGGTTTGTCAAAAGCACTTGCATATCAGATACAGTGGCGTAGCTACCATAGAGGCAGGGAAGGCGGTTGCTATGGGGCCCGAGGAGGGAGGGGGCCCAGGGAAGATAAGAGCCTCCTGTGTCCTTTTGCTTAACCCCTTATTTACTGCAGTGTATAAGTGACCCAGTCTTCTCTAACATGCTGCAACACAAAAAAGGGGTTAGTACAGAAGACAATTAGCTCTCTGCCTGACTACTCTGATAACCTTTGACCTCTGTTCTCTGAGTTCCTGCAGAGGTCAGGGGTTATCAGTGCAGGAGTAGCAGAGCTAATTGTCTTCTGTATTAACCCTTTTTTGTGTTGCAGCATGTTAGAGAACACTGGGTCACTTATACACTGCAGTAAATAAGGGGTTAAGCAAAAGGACACAGGAGGCTCTTATCTTCCCTAGACCCCCTCGCTCCACGGGCCCCATAACAAGTTAACTTATAGGGGATTGCTACTTACAAAAGAATGGCAGCATGAGGGGGTGGGGATTAACGTACAGAGGATTGCATGTATGGCTGTCAGGGGGTTAACTTACAGAAGAATACCTACATGTGGGTCAGGGGCAGAGGCGGTTCAGCTGCACAGGGGCCCAGGCCAATAGAGGTTCAGTCTCTAAAGTGTCAGCACAGCATGGCACATGCCTGTAGTGGGCCCCCTAGCATCTGGGAAGTATCAGCACCTGGGAGGGATCCTGGAGGGTTATGGCTGCCAGGCTTAGGGCTATGAAGAAGAACAACAGCAGAGTGATTATTGTCAGTGTGTCTGTCAGGCTGCTGGAAGTTGTAGGATAGAGGGTGGACTGCACAGAGCCCCCCACCCTGTGATGCTGATGTTTGATTGTAAGTTTCTGCCTTTTTTTGCCAATAACTGTGCCCCCTCCCCCCTGCAGCATGGTTCTGTAATATTTCCTCTCCCCCTAAGCAGCCACATACAGTACATGTCTCCCACCTGTGCAGCCACATACAGTTCGTGTACCCCACCTGTGCCCCCCTGCAGCATGGTTTTGTATTATTTACTCTCCCCCCCCCTAAGCAGCCACATACAGTACATGTATCCCACCTGTGCAGCCACATACAGTACATGTCCCCCTAAGCAGCCACATACAGTACATGTATCCCACCGGTGCAGCCACATACAGTACATGTCTCCCCCCTAAGCAGTCTCATACAGTACATGTATCCCACCTGTGCGCCAACAGTGATTAGGGGCCCATTTGTTTTATCTCCTTTTAGTGCTGCTCTGGGATAACTTCCACACTCTGAGCTATATACTCTCATCCCCCACAAAGCATCCAGTGTATAATGCACTCAGGACCCTCCAAGTACAACAGCTACAAACACTACAACTCCCAGCATTTACAGCAGTCTGCAGCCCTCAGGATATGCTAGGATTTGAGGTACAAATGAATAGACAACTCAAGGGGTTGTCCCCCAAGAGACTACAATTCCCAGCATTCTCTAAGAGCTTCATAAGTTTAAAGCATTCTGAGAGTTGTAGTTATTGTTATTCCAGGAGTTGTGGTCACAGATACATCAGTACAGGATGGGACAAGGTCTGCATGTGGCTTCTGATGGTTTCTTTATTTAGGTGGTCCCCATGATCAGTTTTATTGGTTGGCCACAGGTACCCCAGTCCCACACTGGGGCCTGTATAGACTGCAGTACAGTCCTCTAGTGCAGTGCTTCTCAATTCCAGTCCTCAGGCCTCACCAACGGGTCATGTTTTGTGGATTTACTTAGAATTTCACAGGTGATATAATTATACTCAGTGCATCAGGTATTATTACATATGTTCTTTGTATGGGGTATCCTCAAAACATGACCTGTTGGTGAGGCCTGAGGACTGGAATTGAGAAGCACTGCTCTAGTGGGCCCTGGCATCTGTGCCCTCCCGAGAAAGCAGGACACATGTACCCGGGCATATACATACCTCCCAACTTTTGCAAAGAGCAAAGAGGGACATGTGCGCCGCGGTTCCCATAGCCATGCCCCCATAGCGTCCTTCCATAGCCACGCCCCCATAGCAACCCTCCATAGCCACTCCCCTACAGTCACCACATGCTGCTGACTGAATAGTGCCCTATACAGTATCCAATCCCCCCAAAAATGCCCTATATAGTATCCAATCCCCCATTATAGTGCCCCACATAGTATCCAATCCCCCCAATAGTGCCACACATAGTATCCAATCCCCCACATAGTGCCACACATAGTATCCAATCCCCCACATAGTGCCCCACATAGTATCCAATGCCCCATATAGTGCCCCACATAGTAGCCAATCCCCCATATAGTGCCCCCCATAGTAGCCTATGCCCCCATATAGTGCCCCACATAGTAGCCAATCCCCATATAGTGCCCCACATAGTATCCAATCCCCCATATAGTGCCCCACATAGTAGCCAATCCCCATATAGTGCCCCACATAGTAGCCAATCCCCCATAGAGTGCCCCACATAGTAGCCAATCCCAAATAGAGTGCCACACATAGTATCCAATCCCCCATATAGTGCCCACATAGTATCCAATCCCCCTAATATAGTGCCCACATAGTAGCCAATGCCCCCATATATGCCCCACACAGTATCCAATCCCCCATATAGTGCCCCACATAGTAGCCAATGCCCCCATATAGTGCCCCACATAGTAGCCAATCCCCCATATAGTGCCCACATAGTAGCCAATGCCCCCATATAGTGGCCACATAGTAGCTAATGCCCTATATAGTGCCCCACATTTAAAAGCGACTTGGGTCCCGTCCCTTTAAGAGCGACTTGGGTCCCGTCCCTTTAAGAGCGACTTGGGTCTCGTCCCTTTAAGAGCGAAATGGGTCCCGTCCCTTTAAGAGCGACATGGGTCCCGTCCCTTTAAGAGCAACTTGGGTCCCATCCCTTTTAGAGCGACTTGGGTCCCATCCCTTTAGGAGCGACTTGGGTAGTATCCCTTTAGGAGCGACTTGGGTCCCATCCCTTTAGGAGCGACTTGGGTCCCGTCCCTTTAAGAGCGACTTGGGTAGTGTCCCTTTAAGAGCGACTTGGGTCCTGTCCCGTTAAGAGGGACTTGGGTCCCTTTAAGAGTGACCTTAAAGGGACCCATTTTGCTCTTAAAAGGACCCAGATTGCTCTTAAAGGGACCCAGGTCGCTCTTAAAGGGACCCAGGTTGCTTTTAAAGGGACCCAGGTCACTTTTAAAGGGACCCAGGTCTCTCTTAAAAGGGACCCAGATCGCTTTTAAAGGGACAGAGCTCGCTCTTAAAGGGACCCATTTTGCTCTTAAAAGGACCCAGATTGCTCTTAAAGGGACCCAGGTCGCTCTTAACCCTTAGACGACCCTGGACGTAGGGTTACGTCATGGAAGTCTGTCCCCAGACGACCCATGACGTAACCTTACGTCCTGGGTGTTTCTCCCGCTATGAAGCGTGCTCCGGAGCGGAGCGCGCTTCACAGCAGGTGGGGGCCGGCTGCAATCAGCAGCCGGGACCTCACCGGCAATGACACGCTGCAGCGATCGCGCTGCCGCGTGTCATTAACCCACGCCGCGATCACGGCGCGACCGCGGCGTTTAAGTGTAAGTGACAGGGGGAGTCCCCTGTCACTTACCGATCGGGACCCCCGCAGTGTGACTGCGGGGGTCCCGATCGTTGAAACGGACTGCCGGAGGTCTCTCACCTGCCTCCGTGCGGTCCGATCGGCGATCTGCTACACTGAGCCTGCACAGGCAGGCTCAATGAGCAGATCGCCGATAACACTGATCAATGCTATGCCTATGGCATAGCATTCATCAGTGTAGAAATCTAAGTATTGTATGTACAAGTCCCCCAAAGGGACTTCAAAAGTGTAAAAAAAAAAAGTTCAAAACACTAACACACTACCCCAAAGCCCCTCCCCCAATAAAAGTCTAAATCACCCTCCTTTCCCATTATATAAATAAAACATATAAAAATGAATAAATAGATAAACATATAATATACCGTAGCATGCGGAATTGTCCGATCTATTAAAATATAACAAGCGTCATTGTGACCGGTAAACGGCGTACACGAAAAGAGGGAAAAAAGTGCGCAGATTACCGATTTTATGTTACATTATATATTAAAAAAAATCAATAAAAAGTGATCAAAACGTCCGATCTTCACAAATATGGTATTAATAAAAACTAGAGATCATGGCGGAAAAAATGACACCACATACAGCCCCGTAGGTGAAAAAATAAAACCGTTATAAGCGTCACAATAAGCCCATTTTATTAATATTTAATTGGCAAAAAAAAGGATTTCATAAAAAAAAATATATATAACATTAGAGAATCTGTGTAACCTGCATATGGTTGTGTTCGGACTGACCTATAGAATAATAGTGTCATGTCGCTGTTACCATATAGTGCATTACGTAGACACAGGAACCCCCCAAACATTACCATATTGCATTCTTTTTTACGATTTCACCTATTTATATCTTCATAAATAATATATTTGGAATTCCATCATACATGTTATGGTAAAATGAATGACGCCATTACACAGTACAACTATTCCTGTAAAAAACAAGCACTTACATGGCTTGTAGATAGAAAACTGAGAGTGCTAGAGCTCTTAGAAGGGGAGGAGGGAAAAACGAAAACACTAAGATCAAAATTTGCGCGGTCCACTGGGTCATTTTGGTCCTGGTCCTCAAAGGGTTGAAGGGACCCAGGTTGCTTTTAAAGGGACCCAGGTCACTTTTAAAGGGACCCAGGTCTCTCTTTAAAGGGACCCAGATCGCTTTTAAAGGGACAGAGCTCGCTCTTAAAGGGACCCAGGTTGCTCTTAAAGGGACAGAGCTTGCTCTTAAAGGGACAGAGGTCACTCTTAAAGGGACCCAGGTCGCTCTTAATGGGACCCAGGTCGCTCTTAAAGGGACCTAGGTCGCTCTTAAAGGAACCTTAGTCGTTCTTAAAGGGACCCAGGTCGCTCTTAAAGGGACCCAGGTCGCTCTTAAAGGGACAGAGGTCGCTCTTAAAGGGACCCAGGTCGCTGTTTAAGAGCGACGGGTCTCTTTAAGAGTGACCCAGGTCCCTTTAAGAGCGACCCGGGTCCCTCTAAGAGCGACTTGGGTCCCGTCCCTTTAAGAGCAACATGGGTCCTTTTAAGAGCGACCTGGGTCCCTTTAAGAGCGACTTGGGTCCCTTTAAGAGTGACATGGGTCCCTTTAAGAGCGACCTGGGTTCCGTCCCTTTAAGAGCAACCTGGGTCCCTTTAAGAGCGACATGAGTCCCTTTAAGATCGACTTGGGTCCCGTCCCTTTAAGGGCGACTTGGTTCACTTTAAGAGCGCCTCTGCTACTTATAATGGTAAAGATCATTACTCGGTTACCATGACAATCTTGAGACAAAATCGTTAAGGACCTTCCATATATTACATCTTCTATTGGCCCATAGTGGACATGTGACTGAGTGGATGTTGTGATACATTGCCTGACAAGACCTTAGAATTTTTATTGGCTGCTATATTTCAACTATTTGCATATGTGCTGTGATTGGCTGTCAGCGTTTAGAGTGCGGCCATTATTTCCAATAAGCCATTATTTTCTATGGGAAATTAGGGGTCTTTAAACGTAAATTTCTTAAAAACGACAATTCCAATTGAAACCAAAAATAGATAGCACACCTCACACCGCCGAGGGCTTTGAAACGCAGTTTGAACAGAGTCTGTGCGCAAAGCGGTTCGGGCTGCATTACGCGCAGAAATTTGGCTGGAAGAAGAAACGGAAACGGGAGAAAAATACGGATTACAATATAGTGCTTTTTCAAACACTATAATAATGTCCCTTCCCCCTGTAATAATGTCCTCCTGTAGCCACTAATAAAACCCACTTTCACCATAAATCCATTATTAATAATACCCCCTTATCCTAGTAAAACTATTAATCCTACCTTCCCTCAACAATAATAATAACTAGATTTGCATTTCCAGGGAAATACATAGTGCTTGAAAAGAGCGCCCCTTTACCAGTGACTTCCATTTAACTTTAATCCTGGGTGCCGTCCCTTAAAGAGCGACTTGGGTCCCATCCCTTTAAGAGCAACTTGGCTCCCGTCCCTTTAAGAGCGACATGGGTCCCTTTAGGAGCGACCTGGGTCACTTTAAGAGCGATGTGGGTCCCTTCGCTCTTGAAGGGACCCAGGTCACTCTTAACGGAACCCAGGTCGCTCTTAAAGGGACCCAGGTCGCTCTTAAAGGTACCTAGATCACTCTTAAAGGGTCCCAGGTCGCTCTTAAAGGTACCCAGGTCGCTCTTAAAGGGACCCAGGTCTCTCTTAATGGAACCCATTTCGCTCTTAAAGGGACCCAGATCACTCTTAAAGGGACCAATTTCACTCTAAAAGGGCCCCAGGTCGCTCTTAAAAAGCCCCCGTTGCACTTAAAGGGACCCAGGTCGCTCTTAAAGGGACCCATTTCGCTCTTAAAGGGACAAATTTCGCTCTTAAAGGGACCAATTTCACGCTTAAAGGGACCCATTTCACTCTTAAAGGGACCCAGTTCGCTCTTAAAAGGACCCATTTTGCTCTTAAAGGGACATATTTCACTCTAAAAGGGACATATTTCACTCTAAAAGGGACATATTTCACTCTAAAAGGGACATATTTCGCTCTTAAAGGGACCCAGGTCGCTCTTAAAGTGACCCAGGTCGCTCTTAAAGGGACCCAGGTCGCTCTTAAAGGGACATATTTCGCTCTTAAAGGGACCCAGGTCGCTCTTAAAGGGACCCAGGTCGCTCTTAAAGGGACCCAGGTCGCTCTTAAAGGGACATATTTCGCTCTTAAAGGGACCCAGGTCGCTCTTAAAGGGACCAATTTCACTCTTAAAGGGACCAATTTAACGCTTAAAGGGACCAATTTCAGTCTTAAAGGGACCCAGATCGCTCTTAAAGGGACCCATGTTGCTCTTAAAGGGACATATTTTGCTCTTAAAGGGACATATTTAGCTCTTAAAGGGACATATTTTGCTCTTAAAGGGACCCAGGTCGCTCTTAAAGGGACCCAGGTCGCTCTTAAAGGGACCCATTTTGCTCTTAAAGGGACCCATTTTGCTCTTAAAGGGACCCATTTCTCTCTTAAAGGGACCCAGTTCGCTCTTAAAGGGACCCATTTCGCTCTTAAAGGGACCCAGGTCGCTCTTAAAGGGACCCATTTTGCTCTTAAAGGGACCCAGGTCGCTCTTAAAGGGACCAATTTCGCTCTTAAAGGGACCCATGTCGCTCTTAAAGGGACCCATTTTGCTCTTAAAGGGACATATTTCGCTCTTAAAGGGACATATTTTGCTCTTAAAGGGACATATTTTGCTCTTAAAGGGACCCAGATCGCTCTTAAAGGGACCCATTTCGCTCTTAAAGGGACCCAGATCGCTCTTAAAGGGACTCAGATCGCTCTTAAAGGGACCCAGATCGCTCTTAAAGGGACCCAGGTCGCTCTTAAAGAGACCCAGGTCGCTCTTAAAGGGACCCATTTTGCTCTTAAATGGACCCATTTCACTCTTAAAGGGACCCAGGTGTCTCTTAAAAGGACCCATGTTGCTCTTAAAGCGACATATTTCGCTCTTAAAGGGACCCAGGTCGCTCTTAAAGGGACCAATTTTCCTCTTAAAGGGACCAATTTCGCTCTTAAAGGGACCAATTTCACTCTTAAAGGGACCCAGGTCGCTCTTAAAAGGACATACTTTGCTCTTAAAGGGACATATTTCGCTCTTAAAGTGACCCAGGTCGCTCTTAAAGGGACCCAGATTGCTCTTAAAGGGACCCAGGTCGCTCTTAAAGGGACCCAGGTCGCTCTTAAAGGGACCCATTTTGCTCTTAAAGGGACCCAGGTCGCTCTTAAAGGGACCAATTTCACTCTTAAAGGGACCAATTTCACGCTTAAAGGGACCAATTTCACGCTTAAAGGGACCAATTTCGCTCTTAAAGGGACCCAGGTCGCTCTTAAAGGGACCCATTTTGCTCTTAAAGGGACATATTTTGCTCTTAAAGGGACATATTTTGCTCTTAAAGGGACCCAGGTCGCTCTTAAAGGGACCCATTTCGCTCTTAAAGGGACCCATTTCGCTCTTAAAGGGACCCATTTCACTCTTAAAGGGACCCAGGTCGCTCTTAAAGGGACCAATTTCACTCTTAAAGGGACCAATTTAACGCTTAAAAGGACCAATTTCAGTCTTAAAGGGACCCAGATCGCTCTTAAAGGGACCCATGTTGCTCTTAAAGGGACATATTTTGCTCTTAAAGGGACATATTTAGCTCTTAAAGGGACATATTTTGCTCTTAAAGGGACCCAGGTCGCTCTTAAAGGGACCCAGGTCGCTCTTAAAGGGACCCATTTTGCTCTTAAAGGGACCCATTTTGCTCTTAAAGGGACCCATTTCTCTCTTAAAGGGACCCAGATCGCTCTTAAAGGGACCCATTTCGCTCTTAAAGGGACCCAGGTCGCTCTTAAAGGGACCCATTTTGCTCTTAAAGGGACCCAGGTCGCTCTTAAAGGGACCAATTTCACGCTTAAAGGGACCAATTTCGCTCTTAAAGGGACCCATGTCGCTCTTAAAGGGACCCATTTTGCTCTTAAAGGGACATATTTCGCTCTTAAAGGGACATATTTTGCTCTTAAAGGGACATATTTTGCTCTTAAAGGGACCCAGATCGCTCTTAAAGGGACCCATTTCGCTCTTAAAGGGACCCAGATCGCTCTTAAAGGGACTCAGATCGCTCTTAAAGGGACCCAGATCGCTCTTAAAGGGACCCAGGTCGCTCTTAAAGAGACCCAGGTCGCTCTTAAAGGGACCCATTTTGCTCTTAAATGGACCCATTTCACTCTTAAAGGGACCCAGGTGTCTCTTAAAAGGACCCATGTTGCTCTTAAAGCGACATATTTCGCTCTTAAAGGGATCCAGGTCGCTCTTAAAGGGACCAATTTTCCTCTTAAAGGGACCAATTTCGCTCTTAAAGGGACCAATTTCACTCTTAAAGGGACCCAGGTCGCTCTTAAAAGGACATACTTTGCTCTTAAAGGGACATATTTCGCTCTTAAAGTGACCCAGGTCGCTCTTAAAGGGACCCAGATTGCTCTTAAAGGGACCCAGGTCGCTCTTAAAGGGACCCAGGTCGCTCTTAAAGGGACCCATTTTGCTCTTAAAGGGACCCAGGTCGCTCTTAAAGGGACCAATTTCACTCTTAAAGGGACCAATTTCACGCTTAAAGGGACCAATTTCACGCTTAAAGGGACCAATTTCGCTCTTAAAGGGACCCAGGTCGCTCTTAAAGGGACCCATTTTGCTCTTAAAGGGACATATTTTGCTCTTAAAGGGACATATTTTGCTCTTAAAGGGACCCAGGTCGCTCTTAAAGGGACCCATTTCGCTCTTAAAGGGACCCATTTCGCGCTTAAAGGGACCCATTTCACTCTTAAAGGGACCCAGGTCGCTCTTAAAGGGACCCATTTTGCTCTTAAAGGGACCCAGGTCGCTCCTAAAGGGACCAATTTTGCTCTTAAAGGGACATATTTTGCTCTTAAATGGACCCAGGTCGCTCTTAAAGGGACCCATTTTGCTCTTAAAGGGACCCATTTCGCTCTTAAAGGGACCCATTTTGCTCTTAAAGGGACCCAGATCGCTCTTAAAGGGACCCATTTTGCTCTTAAAGGGACCCATTTCACTCTTAAAGGGACCCAGGTTGCTCTTAAAAGGACCCATTTTGCTCTTAAAGCGACATATTTGCTCTTAAAGGGACCCCGGTCGCTCTTAAAGGGATATATTTCGCTCTTAAAGGGACATATTTCGCTCTTAAAGGGACCCAGGTCGCTCTTGAATGGACCAATTTCACTCTTAAAGGGACCAATTTCGCTCTTAAAGGGACCAATTTCGCTCTTAAAGGGACCCAGGTCGCTCCTAAAGGAACATATTTTGCTCTTAAAGGGACCCAGGTCGCTCTTAAAGGGACATATTTTGCTCTAGAAGGGACCCAGGTTGCTCTTAAAGGGACCAATTTCGCTCTTAAAGGGACCTTGGTCGCTCTTGAAGGGACATATTTCGCTCTTAAAAGGACCCATGTCGCTCTTAAAAGGGACCCGGGCCGCTCTTAAAGGGACCCAGGTCGCTCTAGCGACATGGGTCTCTTTAAGAGCGACATGGGTCCCATACCTTTTGGAGTGTCCCGTCCGTTTAAAAGCAACTTGGGTCCCGTCCCTTTAAGAGCGACTTGGAACCCTTTAAGAGCTACATGGGACCCTTTAAGAGCGACTTGGGTCCCGTCCCTTTAAGAGCGACTTGGGTCCTGCCACTTTAAGAGCGACTTGGGTACCTTTAAGAACGACTTGGGTCCCTTTAAGAGCGACATGGCTCCCGTCCCTTTAAGAGCAACTTGGGTCCCTTTAAGAGCGACATGGCTCCCGTCCCTTTAAGAGAGACTTGGGTCCCTTTAAGAGCGACTTGCGTTCCTTTAAGGGTGACCTGGGTCCCTTTAAGAGCGATCTGAGTACTTATAATGGTAAAGATCATTGCTCGGTTACCATGACAATCTTACTCATGTCGGGGAGACAAAATCGTTAAGGACCTTCCATATATTACATCTTCTATTGGCCAATAGTGGACATGTGACTGTGGATGGTGTGATACATTGCATAACGAGACCTTAGAGTTCCTATTGGCTGCTATATTTCAGCTATTTGCATATGTGCTGTGATTGGCTGTTAGCGGTTAGAGTGTGGCCATTATTTGCAATGGCCCATTATTTTCTATGGGAAATTTGGGGTCGTTTAACGTAAATTTCTTAAAAACGACAAATCCGATCGAAACGAAAAATAGATAGCACACCACACACCGCCGAGGGCTTCGAAACGCAGTTTGAACGGAGTGTGTGCACAAAGCGGTTCGGGCTGTATTACGCGCAGAAAAATGGCTGGAAGAAGAAGAAGAAGAATACGGATTACAATATAGTGCTTTTCAAGCACTATAATTATAAAGTAGCTATAAACCTGCTGATGACGCAGCTAGTTTTGATTTTTAAAAGCTATAACGCTTTTATTATTCCATTTACATACTGATAGGGCTTGTACTTTGTATAAAATAGGGGGAAATGTTTTTTGTTATTTTTTTTTTTTGAGGCCTTTGGTTTTAACAGAGTGATTGGTAAAAACCAAACATAGGGAGAGATTTATCAAACTGGTGTAAAGGTAGCTTTACACGTACTGTATCGCAGCTGATTTTCTGCTGCAGGATCGGGGCTCTTAGCGGGCACAGTTCGATTGCCGTGCCCACTTATCAAGTTTTCAGATGCAGCTGTCAAAGTTGACAGCTGCATCTGAAAACTTACTGCAGCCTCATCCCTGGTGTCCAGTGGGGTGGATCGCCCCAACCCCCCAGCCTCCCCCCCCCAACATAGTCATGGAGAGGCGATCCTTGCTTTCGGGACCGGCCAGGGTCTGCGGCATAATGGCGCTGATCCCGGCTCAGCACTCGATTGCTTTCGGCTGCAGCAGCTGAAAGCAATCGAGCGCCTATCTCATTGATCTGTGCAGTATAACTATACTGCATAGATCTCAATGAGAGATCAATGTGCATATACTTGAAGTCCCCCAGGGGGCTTCTAGTGTAAGTGTAAAAAAAAATAAATAAAGTGTTATTATTAATATAAAAAACCCTCCCCTAATAAAAGTTTGAATCACCCCCCTTTTCCCATGTTATAAATAAAAATAAATAAACATGTTTGGTATCGCCACGTGTGTAATCGCCTGAAGTATTAATTTATCATATACTTGATCTCGCATGGTAAACGGCGTAAGCGCCAAAAATCCCAAAGTACAAAACTGCGTATTTTTGGTTGCATCTAATCCAGAAAAATTGTAATAAAAAGCGATCAAAAAGTCCCATATGCGCAATCAAGACACCAATAGAAAGAACACATCATGGCGCAAAAAAATGACACCTCACATAGCATCATAGGCCAAAGGATAAACGCGCTATAAGCATGGGAATGGAGCGATTTTAAGGAACATATATTTTTTTTCCAATTTCACCACACATTGATTTTTTTTTTTGGGTTATGCAATGTACTTGATGCAAAAATTCAGCCTCTCATTGCAAAGTACAATTAGTATTAGGTGAAAAAATGCAAGTGCTATGGCCTTTTAAGCAAAAGGAGGAAAAAAACGGAAGTGCAAAAATTCTAATTGGCCTGGTCCTCTAAGGGTTAATTGAACATATATATATATAAAGAACATGGCAATAAAAAGGTTTTAAATTTGCCAGGTTGGAGAGAATAAATTGTTTATTAATTAGAGGTGGGTGGGGATAGACACACATGTTTGATATCCCTATATGAAGCATGAGGTCCATTGGGGTTTAGGCTGGGTTCACACTACGTATATTTCAGTCCTCATATTGCAACCAAAACCAGGAGTGGATTAAAAACACAGAAAGTCTCTGTCCACTCAATGTTGAAATTGAGTTGATGGCCGCCATATAACAGTAAATAACTGCCATTATTTCAATACAACAGCCGTTGTTTTAAAATAACAGCAAATATTTGCCATTATATGGCGGCCATCCACTCAATTTCACCAATGTGTGAACAGATCCTTTCTGTGTTTTCAATCCACTCCTGGTTTTGGTTGCAATATGAGGACCACAATACTGACTAAAATATACGTAGTGTGAACCCAGCCTTAGGCTGCGTTTACACTACGTATATTTCAGTCAGTATATGTATATTTCAGTCAGTATATTTCAGTCAGTATTGCAACCAAAACCAGGAGTGGATTAAAAACACAGAAAGGATTTGTTCACACAATGTTGAAATTGAGTGGATGGCTGCCATTTAATGGCAAATATTTGCTGTTATTTTAGAACAATGGCTGTTATATTAAAATAATGGCCGTTATTTACTGTTATATGGCGGCCATCGAAATCACAGATGCACCACCTCGTATGGCCGTGCAATAATCACGGTCCAAATTCGTGTAAATTATATTTAATTTCCCAGAATCACGTATAAAATCTAACTTTTATTAGATATGCATTAAAAGTAAAAAAATTATTAAAACGTGTTCTACACATATGAAATAGGCACTTCACAACAGATCTAGGGTGTTGACCCTCTGATAGACTGGTATACTTAGGGATAGATTAGCCCAGATGTATAGAGATGAAACCAGACTTCAGAAAAAATTGCGATAAACAAGTATCTCTGTCTCAATCCAAGTCTCTACACCCATCCTGGGCATGCTGGGGGTAGTGAGTAATCCCTGTGGGGATGAGTGCACCATATCTGCACTGTGACTTTTTATCATGATGGCTGTCTTGGCAAACACTGTCAGTATAGATGATTCATGCACTTGCCAGTTTCTGTGATTGTACCTGCTGTATGAGACTTTTTTCATCTTCCAGGATTGGATGTTCCTCTAGTACTTGGCAGACATAGCTAGTATATGCATGGTTGCCATAGATGATCATAGAGGTTATGCATGTTATCATATTTGCATCTGGCTTGTGACTTCATAGGATACTGGTATCTAACCTGAACCCCAAAGGACTGTCTCTGAGGGTCATTGCTATCCCTATTGGTCATACATACAGTTTCTGATGTGTAATACTGCAGCCATAAAAGTGTACTCCTGATTGTGTGTGGTTTGTCTGTGTCTTGGGGTTATCCTGACCTGTTGCTCCAAGTGCTTATCGGAGGCCGGGCCAGGGTGAACACCCGACGCCAGGGGCGGATTAACTTTACCATAGGCCCCGGGCTGCTCACCAAGCTTGGGCCCCCCACCCCACTGTAACTATGCGTGAGACAGTGCCATGTGATCCTATGTGGCAAGGCTGGAGACTGGTGCTATGGAGATGGAGCAGAAAGTGCCATTTCCTTATGCACAGCTAACCAAAGCAAAGTAATTAAAACCAGTCTGCCCTCTAGGTCACAGAAGTAGTAGGTAAGAATTAATACTTCACACCAAAACACCATTGTAATTACTGAAAACGTATCAATGTATTAAAATGAAAAAAAAAAATACAGAAATTATTTAAACGTATTAATGTATTAAAAAAATATATATACAGAAATTAAAAACTATATATATGAAAGTACAGAATGCATTGGCAAGAGAGCAAAGATCAACCTTTAGCAGCATCGGAGGAGTACAACTCCTATCATGGAAGTTGCTGTCAGCAAATGATGGGGAAGTAGTCCAGAATTAACAGTCCGATGTGCTGTTTGTTTGTTATAAACTTCACCAAACAAACAGCACATCGACTGTTTTAATTCTGTGTGCTGATACTACTGTGCACTGTCCATACTGAATTAGCTGATTCTGGACTACTTCCCCATCATTTGCTGACAGCAACTTCCATTAAAGGAGTTGTACTCCAATGCTGCTAAAGGGTGATCTTTGCTCTCTTGTTAATTCATATATATTGTTTTTAATTTCTGTATTGTTTTGATTTCAATACAGTAATTCGTTTTCAGTAATTACAATGGTGTTAATGGTACTTTGGTTTTAAGTTCCCCTCCCGCCTGCAATTACCTGACCCCCCCCCCCCACACACACACACAGGGCCGTATTTACAGCACCTGCTGCCCTAGGCACTAAACTTGAAGACGCCCCACTTTCACTGACCTAGTTTATGAACAATTATATTGATAATTGATCAGTTTAAGTCCTTATACCCACGTTCCAGGCACTGGCCATACATATGGTGTTTAAATATTCGAGGGATTATACTGACACTGATGCTGGGAGTTCTAATAATCTGTTCCACTGCAACACCGTCCATACATTCGTCAGGTGCACGGAACGTGGGTATAAGACCACCATACCAGACCTGCCATACTGTGACTGGATAACTGTGCCATACCAGACCTGATACCACCATATTGTGACTGGATAACACTGCCATGGCAAATGTGACCAATACCACCAATATTATTAGTTTATTATTATATTTTAGTCCTAGAGGAGCTGCAGAGTCACAGGGTAACTGTACACAGACAGTGCGGGACTACAACTCCCAGTGTGTTCTGTCTGTCTATGCAGCCTTTGTCCCATTCAACTTGAGGGAAAGGGGGCACAATCAGTAGCTAGACCACGTTGGGAGTTGTAGTCCGACATTGTCACAGCTCCTGTAGAACTACACCCCCCCCCCCCCCCCCACACACACACATTTATATACTTACATAACAAGCTGTCACTGAGGTCCCGGCAGCAGAGGGTCAGAGGTCATCATTCACAGCGAGCTGGTGTGGAGAGGCCAGATAACAGAGCGGCCCCTAGCTGCAGAGATGTCATCCAAATCCAATCACTGCTGACAGTGAGAGGTGAGAGAGAGGGAGAGCGCAGGTGCTGTATTTCCCGACCTTCTCTCTAGATACTTCTGTGCTCGCGTCTGTGACGACACCCCCCCCTCCTTGAAAAGATGCCATATTGACCGGCAAGTCTGAGAGGGAAGTGGAATGGTAGGGTGAAAAAAATAAAGAGTTTATTTTTCCTCCTGGTGCCGCCCCCTCAAGCTGCCCCCCTAGGCACCGGACCACAAGTGCCTAGGGGTAAATACAGCCCTGCACACACACACACACACACACACACACACACACACCTGACCCTTATCCCCCCACAAACACACCAGACCCTCACACCCCCCCCCCCCCCAACACATACACATGTTACCTCACTTGAGCATGATAGCCCTGAGGTGATGAAGTGCGGCGGGGCTGGAGCTTGCAGGGAGACTTCCAGGATCGAGGTGGGGCTGAGCAGGAGCTCATGCGTACAAGGCACGGGTGACGTCACTGACGCTGGGCCCTCAGGTACCGCTCACTAAAGGCGGCCAATGCATGTTGTGGGTCGGGCCAGGGGTCAGAGGCTGCGGCTGCTGCCAATCCGGCGCTGGCGGGTGACGGACGCAAATTACTGACAGGGGGGGGGGAGCGCGGACTCCTGGGACAGCACGCCACAGCAGCACATCACTCAGGGGCCCACTGGGCCCCCAAAGTGATGTCCTGCTGTGTAACCTCATGCAAAGTAATAATGTGGGCGGCATGGGCCCCCCCAGGGCCTCGGGCCCCGGGCGGCCGCCCAAACCGCCCACGTTATAATCCGCCACTGCCCGACGCACACACAGAGTACACACACTATATATATCCCCACTTGTCTCCGACCCTTTTCTATATTCATCTGATTTTTCTATTTATTTAAACACAACAATTCTATATAATCTCTAAACAGTAACCACTGTGTTTTGTGAAGGTCTCCTGATGATCCCAGGGACATATCTGGGTGAAACGCGTAGAGACTTGGATTGAGACAGAGATACTTGTTTATCACAATTTTTTCTGAAGTCTGGTTTCATCTCTATACATTTGGGCTAATCTATCCCTAAGTATACCAGTCTATCAGAGGGTCAACACCCTAGATCTGTTGTGAAGTGCCTATTTCATATGTGTAGAACACTTGTTTTAATACATTTTTTACTTTTAATGCATATCTAATAAAAGTTATATGGCAGCCATCCACTCAATTTCAACATTGTGTGAACAGATCCTTTCTGTGTTTTTAATCCACTCCTGGTTTTGGTTGCAATACTGACTGAAATATACTGACTGAAATATATACGTAGTGTGAACGCAGCCTTAGGCTATGTTTACACTGCGTATATGTCCGGCCGCATATTTTCGCGGCCGGACATATACGCGGTAAACTCCGGCCGGAGATTCACGCTACTTGCGGCCGGCTACGTACGGACTGCGAACTTACGCCCGTAGTCTACTTACGCTTCCCGAGCGCCCTACGTAGCGATCTGACAGCGTTCTTTTACTTGGAAATCTTCGGCTAGCCCCGGACACCCCACAGAACCTTTTGGATCAGCACAAAAAGCTGCAAAAATGAAGAAATCACCAGTACGTACGGGACTGCATGTAACGCTACGGGCGTAAGTTACGGCATTTTCGTCCTCAAACAATGTTCTGGTTCATTTTTTACGGCGCCGCGTACGATCCGGGCGTAAGTTCGTACTTAGTGTGAACTGTGCAGCCGTACATCGTATACTTTCCATTGTACGCAAACTACGTAAGTCTCCGGCCGCTTCTTCACGGAACGCGCTACGGCCGGAAACTTACGTAGTGTGAACATAGCCTTAGGCTGGATTCACACTACGTATATTTCAGTCAGTATTGTGGTCCTCATATTGCAACCAAAACCAGGAGTGGATTAAAAACACAGAAAGAATCTGTTCACACAATGTTGAAATTGAGTGGATGGCCGCCATTTAATGGCAAATATTTGCTGTTATTTTAAAACAATGTCTGTTGTATTGAAATAATGGCAGTTATTTACTGTTATATGGCGGCCATCTACTCAATTTCAACATTGTGTGAACAGATCCTTTCTGTGTTTTTAATCCACTCCTGGTTTTTGGTTGCAATATGAGGACCTCAATACTGACTGAAATATACGTAGTGTGAACCCAGCTTTAAAGCGTAACTGTCATTTAAATGTAATTTTTCAGACATCCATACATATTATTAGTACAAGTAATTTTAAGAAACTCTGTAATGGGGGTGGGGGGTAGGGTGAATTAGCACGGAGAGGAGAAAAGGCAGACCTACAAAACACTACATCCTGCAATCTTATCTCACCAGCTTCCCAGACTAGCAGTGGCCTTTCTTACCTCTGAATCAAGCGTTTTATGTGCCCAGACAGTCTCTAAACTACTGGGCTGCTTCTCTGCTCTCCCTGCTCACTCCTCCTACTCAACCCCTTCCCACAGCTTACAATTACCTAATAAAACCTATTACAGAGTTTCTTAAAATTGCTTGCACTATTTATTTCTGCAAAAAAAATAATATTAAATGACAGTTACGTTTTAACAAGACATATGAATACAATGTCTTCCTATAGTGTTTATAAATTCATTTTCATGTTCTGTTTGTTTTGTAATTAGAAACCCTTTGTGTCTACTCATAAACAAGCAAAGAGGCGTGACACAGCCGGATGAAGTGCTAAGGCATGAAACTGCTGATAGCACTCAAGCAATCCCTCTCTGA
Source organism: Dendropsophus ebraccatus (assembly GCF_027789765.1). Taxonomy (NCBI): domain Eukaryota; kingdom Metazoa; phylum Chordata; class Amphibia; order Anura; family Hylidae; genus Dendropsophus; species Dendropsophus ebraccatus. The sequence goes on along the minus strand of NC_091460.1, from coordinate 96,808,966 downwards.
CCTGTGTTGTTTTATCTTTCGATGAAATAAAGAACTATTGATATTTGGTAACCATAGGGTGAGTGCCTTATTTTTTCTTTTATGGATGATCTATTATGATGACTACTATCAAAATAGAGCACCACGCGCTTTTTTGTACGAGCGGTTCCTACCTCAGTCCATCTTCTCTAGTGTCAGACTTACTTTCAGTTTAATTAAATATGGTGGAGTTTTGGTTAGTAACTGTATAATGGTAATATGTATGGAGATAATATTTATTTCTTGTCTAGTATTATTGTCTGGTATTACTTGGTAATGAGCGCTCTGGAATTAAGGGTGCTTTATAAATAAATAAATAGTAATAATAATAATAATAATAATAATAATAATAATTGTGTGGCTATTATATAAAGGTATACAGTACACTTTGTTGGCACTGTATTATGCTGCTGGTTTTCTCCATGCAAACCTTTGTTAATTGATATTTATGTGTGTTTGGGGGGAGACATTGGAGTTTCGGCCTCAGGAAGTAAAAAAGCTAGAATCTGGTGATGCAGTGTGGTCTGTCAGCATTATGTTATAGAGCAGGAAGAACTGAATGTGCTAATGATGGTGGTAAATTAGCCTTTTCATGGCAACAGGATCCCTTTTAATGATATGTTTTTTCCCTTTTCTACCCCGTTATTATAGAACACCTACAAAATAAAAAGCTATAATCTCTTATATGAAAAAGATAAGAAGAAAAATAAATGCATAGCTGTTAAATAAAAATCTGCATTTAAAAATTTAGCCCTGGACATTAGGTTCCCTGCCATACCATTGCCGGTTATATTCCTGTCATATCTAGTTCTTTTCCAGCAACATTTCAGGGTAACCAATGCATCATTAAAGCATTACTGTCACTAAAAAAACCCTTTTGATACCCTTTTCACACCGTTTTTTATTGAATTCCGTCTTAGTGGTTGGTGCCCCAGCAATTGCTAGACAGAGGTGGGAGAAGCACATGTAAATCTATGGAGCCTACAATTAGGGCTGATGACTTCTGCAAAGAGGCTGATGGGGCAGTGAGTGGGAAGAAAATTGTTCAGCTGTTTGCTTCTCCTGGTTATATTTAGCGATCAGTGATAAATTCTCAGATCCCAACTAGAGATGAGCGAACCTCGAGCATGCTCGAGTCCATCCAAACCCGAACTTTTGGCATTTGATTAGCAGTGGCTGCTGAAGTGGGATAAAGCCCTAAGGCTATGTGGAAAACATGGATATAGTCCTTGGCTGTATCCATGTTTTCCAGACAACCTTAGGCTACGTTCACACAGAGCAAAAGGGGCAGATTACGCGAGGAAATATTTCTGCCTGAAATCAACTGACGCTGAATTTCCGAGCAGAATATAGCAGAATGTAAGCAGAATCCCTGCGTATTCCGCTAGGAAAGTGTTAATCTCGTAATCAGCTCTTGACAAATTCAGCGCGGAATACTCGAGGAATCCACGCTGAATCCGCATGCATTCAGCGCTGAAATTCAGCGAGCATTTGGTGAGTAAACTAGACTATACCAGAATATATACTAGAATCCTCCTCCCCCCTTTTTTTCCCATTTCCGCGCTGATTCAGCGCGTAATTTCCGCTTGTATTACGCTTGTATTCCGCGCTGAATGCGCGCGTATTCCGCGCTGAAACAGAAAATCAGAGCCCCATTGATTTGTATAGGCTTCCGCTAGCGGAAGAATGAACATGTTCATTCTTCTGGCGGAAAGCGGATTAGTTCAGTGCAGAAATTCCACCGTGTGAACTGCAGAGCAGAATTTCCATTCAACACAATGGAAATTAGCTCTGCACCTATTTTAACGGCTGAAATTTCAGCGCTGATTCAGCGCAGAAATTCAGCTGCTTTTGCTCAGTGTGAACGAGCCCTTAGAGCTTTATCCAAGTTCAGCAGCTGCCACTAATCAAATGCCGATCGTTCAGGTTTGGATGGACTCGAACCCGAACCCGGTTCGCTCATGTCTAATCCCGACCAATCAAAACTTTTAACATGCCTGTGTTAAATGTCTAAAGCTTTTTAAAGTAATCATAACTGTTTAAAGGAGAAGTCCAGTGAATTGAAACTTTCCCAACAGGCAGGGGCAGGGGGGAACTTAATAAACAAGCACTACTTACCTCTTCCTGTGCCCCCAAAGCATGACTCATTTTCCCCTGAGTTCCAATGTTGTCATGAAAATACCTGACACGGCTGATGTATCAGCCGCTTATCCAATCAGCGACTGCAGTAATGTCCTGCCCCAGTCATTGACTGGCTATGCGTGCAATCCTTCAGCTTGGTTGTGACATTACTGGAGGAGGAGGTCCAGGAGCCCAGCAGGAGTCCCAGAGCAGGAGGACAATGCTGCGGAGGCACGTGGACAGGTAAGTAGCACTTATTTATTATGTTCCCCCCTGCCCATACATGCTGGAAAAGTTTAAATTTGACCAGACTTTGAAGGGAATGTGTCACAAAGGTGTGTCAGTGCCCACCTCAGCATGCCCACTGTATCTTCAGGCCAGCCCCCAATGTCAATCATTCTGGAGGAGATCGGTGGTGGGCTAAAGATACACAGGAGAGCAGGGCTGACAACTATCCTACTGTCAGCCTGGAATAAAGAAGCTTTTCACTGTAGACAACAGATCACACCGCATTGCCAAAGGCATGTACTGTATGTAATGCTCCTGTGTCTGGAAACTGGAAGCTGTCAGTTTCCCTTTAAATTCATCTTATTCTTATGAACATGGTTGGATTAATTCAAACTAAAGCACGTGGCATTTGATTACCGCTGGCTGGAGAAGTTAAATGCAGCCCTAGGGAGTCCCAGAGAACAGGAATACAGCCATAGGCCATTATGCCGTATCCATGTTTTCCAAGCAGCCTTAGGGTACTGCTACACAAATCGATTATCGCTTGTACATGGCTGATTACCGGACGATAATTGTTTTGTCGGCTGATCGTTGACTTTCTGCATGAACCAAAATACTGATAGCGACAGTCTGCTGGCTGTCGCTCTGTTTAATAGGATCGGCGGCAGCAGAACGCCGCTATCTTCTATCCCTTCCAAACAAGGAGCAAGCGATCAGTGACATGAGAGGTCAGCGCTCACTGTCTCCTAAATATTGTGCCGTGTAATGTGGCCCTTAGGGCTGCATCCAATGAACCAGAGTGTGCTTAAGGTCTGTAGTCATCAGTCATTTAATTGCATCTAATAACAAAATTCTGGTATCAGGTAACAAAATTCTGGTATCAAGTACATTGTCTACTTAAAAGTTTTGCACTTGATTCTAAGCTTGTGGGGCAAGGCAAATACATTCTGATCTTCAGACATGTTTGCTGAACAAAAAGGCAAAGTCAAATGATGAATACTCGGGAGTTCCTGAGTTATGTTGCCACAGCTGCTTCTGTGATCCAAACAACTGGGAACTGAGGTGATGTGGATGTCATATACAGATGTACCATTGAGATTGCGGTTATATAATGTGGCTGGTACCTGGTTGGAAAGATTGAAATGATTAATTGTTTCCTTGCTACAGAAATGATCTTTATAATCTGTGTGACTTTCCTTTAAGTCATTGACAGATACTGTGGAGATAAGATGCGTGCTGTAGTCAATGTTCATGCTTGGAAATGGAAAATTGATTTTAATAATTTGATCATGCGGTAAGTAAGTTGGAGAGGTTCTGTGACTGGCATGGCCATGGCTTATATATTCTGATGGGCCAATAAGCCCTAAATTAGTCTTGATGGACAATAATTCTGCTTTCAGGGTGCTGTTTTCCAGGTTTAGCTCTAGCATCCTGTTTTCTATTACACAGTCTTGTAGACGTTTCTTTTCTCTTGATCTTTTGGCGGCTAGGTTGTTCCGCCTTCTCTTTTCCCAGTAATGGGCATCTTTCATTTCCTCTGGTACAAATTCTCTTCTACGTCGAGTATTCTTACTGGTCCTGCTTTTCATTACCTTCTCTTTATATTGTTCAGGGTTAATATTGTGATTCCCAAATATGTGAGACATTGTAATTTGTTAGTTTCTGGAAGAGTTATCCTGGAAATAAGAACACAGAATGGTATATTGAAAAAAAAATGCTTTATGTAGTCAAAGACAGCTACATAATACATTAGTTGGCTATGAAAGCCTAATCATTGCAATTGCAGGGGGCAAACCAGGGAACTTTCCCCAAATTAAATCAAAATCCTTTATTCTCTACCCATAGTCAATACAATAATTTATAATTTCTTTATTGAACATACATACACAAATGAGAATGAATACCCCTAGTCTAACCCATAAAAAACGTATGTATTGTCTGTGGGCTGAGACATTTATGGAGGATATAGGGTAGATGAATGCTGGGTGCACATGCCCTGATTTTCAGGCCTTTTAGGATGGCCCTAATTTTGGTGCCAAAATATAGTTGTATTTTGGTACCAAAATGATGGTCATGCAAAAGGGCAGCCGTAAGATGGCCAAAAAAAGACATGGAAACAAAGCGAGACACAGTTAAAATCTATAAAACAGCAGAGCGCCACCAGCTCCTTGCCCATCATCCCTACATTGTGAAAGCATGGAGAGGTGGGTTTTTTGGTTTTTTTTTTTCTCATTGAGGTTAGGCCTGGTTGGCCTGAGTTCAAAGTAGGGCCAAAGAGAGGCCTTACTACAGTGTGGGTGAAAACTAGCCCTAATTACTGTGTGATTTAATAGGGATTCTAATTACTATTTGGGGGCATAAATGGAAGATCAGTATGAAGAAAGACAGCACTCTATGGTGAAGATATTCTGGTTATGATGTATAACCGTGCAAGTCATATGGTAAAATGTCACCTTGGAGGGTTGTACATAGGTGGGGCCCAAAACCTATGAACAGAACAAGATACTAGATAGCAAGGAACCACAGCCACTCCTGTGAATGCCACAGCTGGGGAAACGTAATTAGATGAACCTCCACACCACTGACACAGGTAGGAACAGGCAGAGGTCACCATAAAAACATTTATCTAAGGGTGTAAAATTTAGACTGGTGCAAACTGGCAACAGGAACCAATCACAGCTCAGCTTTCCTTTCATCAGAGCTGGAAGCTGAGCTGTAATTGGTTGCTGTGGACAGTTTGCACCAGTCTAAATTTTACACCCTTTGATAAATCTTCCCCATTGTGTAAAAAGTTTTCATTAACAAACTAAATTTATTTAATAAATGATGCGCACAAAGCACAACGCTTTTTGTGGCCGTACTGGCCTCTTCTACCGGTAGTTTAAAGAAGAGGCCAGTATGTTCTTGAAACACGCATAGTAAAATGTATTTTAGCATGATACCCAAGGACCACACAACCTCTGGCTTTCTCAAGAGATTTATTTATACTATGTACTGTAATAGTGCTTTTACACGGAACGATTATCGTTCGAAATTTGAGGCAGACAAACAACATATATGGACAAAGAGGCGCGCTAATATAGTGTAGCATAAACAATAACAGTGGGAAAATAACTTGTAGGATGACCAAACTAACCTGGTGGTGTTGTGCAAATCATAGGCACAACACTAGTAGGCGTTTTTGTTGGGTTAGTCCGCTGCCTGGCCTCTGGTTCTCTGCTCTCGGCACCCATCCTGATGCCAAAGCACGAAAATGCAGATTGGAATTGACCATTGGACCATACATACAGCCACGGTGCAGGACTCACAAAATAACTGCAAGGACCTCACAGGTGTCCATCTTGGGCGTTTATTCACACTAGGCTTAAAAATGAGCGACGCGTTTCGGTGTCGGACTGACACCTTTATCAAGCTCCTATATACAATAACATACATTACTTAATTACAAAGACAAAGATCCTCTATATAACTAAGAAACAACATAAAATGAGTACTAAAATCTATCATGCAGTACTGAACAAACCGTATGGCATAGACATAAACATTGCTAACGACTATGGCTCAAATTAGAATGACTGACACAGTTAGCCAATATCAGGTCAGTTATGTCAAAAAGGTATAAACGGCTATAGAACACTCCAAAAATTAAACCAATTGGGCAGACTCAATACACATGACTCAATTCCTGGCTGGTTACATGCATGATATATACCCTGGCACTTGTGTGCCGCTCTGCTTGATGCCCGCTATTCTCAAACAGATGTGATGGAGGAAGGAAGGAGGCCAGGGACGTCTTAGTTTGGGGACCGCTTCTGTCCAGGAAATGATCCTTGGGGCCCACCAATATAGAATCAGTGAGACACAACACGCTGACCCCGTCCTTTCCTGGATTCATCTGTATCTGTGACAAATCCCTTTTTCAGTTGAACTAAAACTCTCAGAACCCCCTCTATTTATACAGCTCTCAGGTTATGCTGGGAGTTGTAGTCTCTGAGAGGACAACCCTGTAATAAATCACTGTGTGAAGAGTCTCCTGGTGGCTGCAATCTGTGGGTGACAACCATCAGCCCTGAAGGTCCAGCAATACATCTGTCTACACTGTACTACAACCCCCAACATATGCTGAGGACTGCAGACTGTCAGTACATGCTGGGAGTTGTAGTGCCTGCAGCTGTTGTAGTTGGGTCCTAGGTGCATCATACACTGGATGCTTTGTGGCATATAAGAATACATAGATCTGTGGGGGCTCAGTGCAGGGAAGTGACCCCAGAACAGCACTAATAGGGGATAGGGGAAGATGTTGTTGTTCTATCCCCTATTAGTGATGTTCTGGGGTCACTTCCCTGCACTGACCCCCCACAGATCTATGTATTCTTATATTCCACAAGGCATCCAGTGTAAAATGCACCTAGGACCCAACTATAACAGCTGCAGGCACTACAACTCCCAGCATATCCTGAGGGCTGCAGACTGTTCTGGGAGTTGTAGTGCCTGCAGCTGTTGTAGTTGGGTCCTGGAGGCGTTGTGGGAGATCAGAATACATAGATCTGTGGGGGCTAAGTGTAGGAAAGTGACCCCAGAACATTACTAATAGGGATAGGGGTAGATGTTTTTGTTCTATCCCCTATTAGTGATGTTCTGGGGTCACTTCCTTACACTGAGCCCCCACAGAACTGTATTTTGATCTCCCACAAAGCATCCAGTGTATAGGACCCAACTACAACAGCTGCAGGCACTACAACTCCCAGCATGTACTGACAGTCTGCAGCCCTCAGCATATGCTGGGAGTTGTAGTGCCTGCAGCTGTTGTAGTTGGGTCCTAGTTTAAAAGTTTGCGCTAGTGTACTGTAGTGACCGCAGGGCTGTGTCAGTACACTACCGCAAACCATACACTGACCCAATGGTACACAGGCTCTGCACACGATAGAAGTGATTACAGTGCAGTTACTAATGACTCACAGGTGACGTCTTCTCCGATTTGGCATCGCTCACTTTTTTGCTTTCTTCTCCATCTGGCGCAGCCATCATGAAGACATCTCCGACCACAACTCACGGTGAGGGGGAGCAGCTGGGGGTGGCAGGGGCAGAGTATAGGGAGGCAGAGGGAGCAGCTAGGGTGGCTGGGGGGAGACGCTGGGGGGGTCCTGGGGGTGTAGGAGGAGAGACTGGGGGGTGCAGGAGGAGAGGCAGGGGGGGAGCTGGGGGAGAGGCTGGGGGGTGCAGAGGGAGAGGCTGGGGGGGTGCTAGGGGAGACGCCGGGGGGGGTGCTAGGGGTGCAGGAGGAGAGGCTGGGGGGTGTAGGAGAGACTGGGGGGGATGCTGGGGGAGAGGCTGGGGGGGTGCTGGGGCAGAGGCTGGGGGGGGGTGCTGGAGGAAAGGCTGGGGGGGGTGAAGAGGGAGAGGCTGGGGGTGCTAGGGGAGAGGCTGGGGGGATGCTGGGGGAGAGGCTAGGGGGCTGCTGGGGGAGAGGCTGGGGGGTGCTAGGGGAGAGGCAGGGGGGTGCAGGAGGAGAGACTGGGGGGGTGCAGAGGGAGGGGCTGGGGGGTGCTAGGGGAGACGCCGGGGGGGGGGGTGCAGGAGGAGAGGCTGGGGGGTGTAGAAGGAGAGACTGGGGGGGTGCTGGGGGAGAGGCTGGGGGGGGGTGCAGAGGGAGAGGCTGGGGGGGTGCTAGGGGAGACGCCGAGGGGGGGGGGGAGGAGGAGAGGCTGGGGGGTGTAGGAGGAGAGACTGGGGGGGGGTGCTAGGGGAGAGGCTGGGGGGGTGCAGAGGGAGAGGCTGGGGGTTGCTAGGGTAGAGGCTGGGGGGTGCTGGGGGAGAGGCTGGGGGGGTGCTGGGGGAGAGGCTGGGGGGTGCAAGATGAGAGGCTGGGGGTGCAGGGGGAGAGGCTGGGGGTGCAGGAGAGAGGCTGGGGGGTGCTGGGGGTGCAGGAGGAGAGGCAGGGGGGAGAGGCTGGGGGGTACAGAGGGAGAAGCTGAAGGGTTGCTAGGGGAGAGGCTGGGGGGGTGCTGGGCAGAGGCTGGGGGGGTGCTGGGGGTGCAGGAGGAGAGGCAGGGGGGTGTAGGAGGAGAAACTAGGGGGGGTGCAGAGGGAGAGGCTGGGGGGTGCTAGGGGAGATGCTGGGGGAGAGGCTGGGAGAGGCTGGTGGGATGCTGGGGGAGAGGCTGGGGGGATGCTGGGGGAGAGGCTGGGGGGGGATGCTGGGGGAGAGGCTGGGGGGGATGCTGGGGGAGAAGCTGGGGGGATGCTGGGGGGGTGCTGGGGGTGCAGGAGGAGTGGAGCTAAATGCATAGCTGTTAAATAAAAATCTGCATTTAAAAATTTAGCCCTGGACATTAGGTTCCCTGCCATACCATTGCCGGTTATATTCCTGTCATATCTAGTTCTTTTCCAGCAACATTTCAGGGTAACCAATGCATCATTAAAGCATTACTGTCACTAAAAAAACCCTTTTGATACCCTTTTCACACCGTTTTTTATTGAATTCCGTCTTAGTGGTTGGTGCCCCAGCAATTGCTAGACAGAGGTGGGAGAAGCACATGTAAATCTATGGAGCCTACAATTAGGGCTGATGACTTCTGCAAAGAGGCTGATGGGGCAGTGAGTGGGAAGAAAATTGTTCAGCTGTTTGCTTCTCCTGGTTATATTTAGCGATCAGTGATAAATTCTCAGATCCCAACTAGAGATGAGCGAACCTCGAGCATGCTCGAGTCCATCCAAACCCGAACTTTTGGCATTTGATTAGCAGTGGCTGCTGAAGTGGGATAAAGCCCTAAGGCTATGTGGAAAACATGGATATAGTCCTTGGCTGTATCCATGTTTTCCAGACAACCTTAGGCTACGTTCACACAGAGCAAAAGGGGCGGATTACGCGAGGAAATATTTCTGCCTGAAATCAACTGACGCTGAATTTCCGAGCAGAATATAGCAGAATGTAAGCAGAATCCCTGCGTATTCCGCTAGGAAAGTGTTAATCTCGTAATCAGCTCTTGACAAATTCAGCGCGGAATACTCGAGGAATCCACGCTGAATCCGCATGCATTCAGCGCTGAAATTCAGCGAGCATTTGGTGAGTAAACTAGACTATACCAGAATATATACTAGAATCCTCCTCCCCCCTTTTTTTCCCATTTCCGCGCTGATTCAGCGCGTAATTTCCGCTTGTATTACGCTTGTATTCCGCGCTGAATGCGCGCGTATTCCGCGCTGAAACAGAAAATCAGAGCCCCATTGATTTGTATAGGCTTCCGCTAGCGGAAGAATGAACATGTTCATTCTTCTGGCGGAAAGCGGATTAGTTCAGTGCAGAAATTCCACCGTGTGAACTGCAGAGCAGAATTTCCATTCAACACAATGGAAATTAGCTCTGCACCTATTTTAACGGCTGAAATTTCAGCGCTGATTCAGCGCAGAAATTCAGCTGCTTTTGCTCAGTGTGAACGAGCCCTTAGAGCTTTATCCAAGTTCAGCAGCTGCCACTAATCAAATGCCGATCGTTCAGGTTTGGATGGACTCGAACCCGAACCCGGTTCGCTCATGTCTAATCCCGACCAATCAAAACTTTTAACATGCCTGTGTTAAATGTCTAAAGCTTTTTAAAGTAATCATAACTGTTTAAAGGAGAAGTCCAGTGAATTGAAACTTTCCCAACAGGCAGGGGCAGGGGGGAACTTAATAAACAAGCACTACTTACCTCTTCCTGTGCCCCCAAAGCATGACTCATTTTCCCCTGAGTTCCAATGTTGTCATGAAAATACCTGACACGGCTGATGTATCAGCCGCTTATCCAATCAGCGACTGCAGTAATGTCCTGCCCCAGTCATTGACTGGCTATGCGTGCAATCCTTCAGCTTGGTTGTGACATTACTGGAGGAGGAGGTCCAGGAGCCCAGCAGGAGTCCCAGAGCAGGAGGACAATGCTGCGGAGGCACGTGGACAGGTAAGTAGCACTTATTTATTATGTTCCCCCCTGCCCATACATGCTGGAAAAGTTTAAATTTGACCAGACTTTGAAGGGAATGTGTCACAAAGGTGTGTCAGTGCCCACCTCAGCATGCCCACTGTATCTTCAGGCCAGCCCCCAATGTCAATCATTCTGGAGGAGATCGGTGGTGGGCTAAAGATACACAGGAGAGCAGGGCTGACAACTATCCTACTGTCAGCCTGGAATAAAGAAGCTTTTCACTGTAGACAACAGATCACACCGCATTGCCAAAGGCATGTACTGTATGTAATGCTCCTGTGTCTGGAAACTGGAAGCTGTCAGTTTCCCTTTAAATTCATCTTATTCTTATGAACATGGTTGGATTAATTCAAACTAAAGCACGTGGCATTTGATTACCGCTGGCTGGAGAAGTTAAATGCAGCCCTAGGGAGTCCCAGAGAACAGGAATACAGCCATAGGCCATTATGCCGTATCCATGTTTTCCAAGCAGCCTTAGGGTACTGCTACACAAATCGATTATCGCTTGTACATGGCTGATTACCGGACGATAATTGTTTTGTCGGCTGATCGTTGACTTTCTGCATGAACCAAAATACTGATAGCGACAGTCTGCTGGCTGTCGCTCTGTTTAATAGGATCGGCGGCAGCAGAACGCCGCTATCTTCTATCCCTTCCAAACAAGGAGCAAGCGATCAGTGACATGAGAGGTCAGCGCTCACTGTCTCCTAAATATTGTGCCGTGTAATGTGGCCCTTAGGGCTGCATCCAATGAACCAGAGTGTGCTTAAGGTCTGTAGTCATCAGTCATTTAATTGCATCTAATAACAAAATTCTGGTATCAGGTAACAAAATTCTGGTATCAAGTACATTGTCTACTTAAAAGTTTTGCACTTGATTCTAAGCTTGTGGGGCAAGGCAAATACATTCTGATCTTCAGACATGTTTGCTGAACAAAAAGGCAAAGTCAAATGATGAATACTCGGGAGTTCCTGAGTTATGTTGCCACAGCTGCTTCTGTGATCCAAACAACTGGGAACTGAGGTGATGTGGATGTCATATACAGATGTACCATTGAGATTGCGGTTATATAATGTGGCTGGTACCTGGTTGGAAAGATTGAAATGATTAATTGTTTCCTTGCTACAGAAATGATCTTTATAATCTGTGTGACTTTCCTTTAAGTCATTGACAGATACTGTGGAGATAAGATGCGTGCTGTAGTCAATGTTCATGCTTGGAAATGGAAAATTGATTTTAATAATTTGATCATGCGGTAAGTAAGTTGGAGAGGTTCTGTGACTGGCATGGCCATGGCTTATATATTCTGATGGGCCAATAAGCCCTAAATTAGTCTTGATGGACAATAATTCTGCTTTCAGGGTGCTGTTTTCCAGGTTTAGCTCTAGCATCCTGTTTTCTATTACACAGTCTTGTAGACGTTTCTTTTCTCTTGATCTTTTGGCGGCTAGGTTGTTCCGCCTTCTCTTTTCCCAGTAATGGGCATCTTTCATTTCCTCTGGTACAAATTCTCTTCTACGTCGAGTATTCTTACTGGTCCTGCTTTTCATTACCTTCTCTTTATATTGTTCAGGGTTAATATTGTGATTCCCAAATATGTGAGACATTGTAATTTGTTAGTTTCTGGAAGAGTTATCCTGGAAATAAGAACACAGAATGGTATATTGAAAAAAAAATGCTTTATGTAGTCAAAGACAGCTACATAATACATTAGTTGGCTATGAAAGCCTAATCATTGCAATTGCAGGGGGCAAACCAGGGAACTTTCCCCAAATTAAATCAAAATCCTTTATTCTCTACCCATAGTCAATACAATAATTTATAATTTCTTTATTGAACATACATACACAAATGAGAATGAATACCCCTAGTCTAACCCATAAAAAACGTATGTATTGTCTGTGGGCTGAGACATTTATGGAGGATATAGGGTAGATGAATGCTGGGTGCACATGCCCTGATTTTCAGGCCTTTTAGGATGGCCCTAATTTTGGTGCCAAAATATAGTTGTATTTTGGTACCAAAATGATGGTCATGCAAAAGGGCAGCCGTAAGATGGCCAAAAAAAGACATGGAAACATAGCGAGACACAGTTAAAATCTATAAAACAGCAGAGCGCCACCAGCTCCTTGCCCATCATCCCTACATTGTGAAAGCATGGAGAGGTGGGTTTTTTGGTTTCTTTTTTTTCTCATTGAGGTTAGGCCTGGTTGGCCTGAGTTTAAAGTAGGGCCAAAGAGAGGCCTTACTACAGTGTGGGTGAAAACTAGCCCTAATTACTGTGTGATTTAATAGGGATTCTAATTACTATTTGGGGGCATAAATGGAAGATCAGTATGAAGAAAGACAGCACTCTATGGTGAAGATATTCTGGTTATGATGTATAACCGTGCAAGTCATATGGTAAAATGTCACCTTGGAGGGTTGTACATAGGTGGGGCCCAAAACCTATGAACAGAACAAGATACTAGATAGCAAGGAACCACAGCCACTCCTGTGAATGCCACAGCTGGGGAAACGTAATTAGATGAACCTCCACACCACTGACACAGGTAGGAACAGGCAGAGGTCACCATAAAAACATTTATCTAAGGGTGTAAAATTTAGACTGGTGCAAACTGGCAACAGGAACCAATCACAGCTCGGCTTTCCTTTCATCAGAGCTGGAAGCTGAGCTGTAATTGGTTGCTGTGGACAGTTTGCACCAGTCTAAATTTTACACCCTTTGATAAATCTTCCCCATAGTGTAAAAAGTTTTCATTAACAAACTAAATTTATTTAATAAATGATGCGCACAAAGCACAACGCTTTTTGTGGCCGTACTGGCCTCTTCTACAGGTAGTTTAAAGAAGAGGCCAGTATGTCCTTGAAACACGCATAGTAAAATGTATTTTAGCATGATACCCAAGGACCACACAACCTCTGGCTTTCTCAAGAGATTTATTTATACTATGTACTGTAATAGTGCTTTTACACGGAACGATTATCGTTCGAAATTTGAGGCAGACAAACAACATATATGGACAAAGAGGCGCGCTAATATAGTGTAGCATAAACAATAACAGTGGGAAAATAACTTGTAGGATGACCAAACTAACCTGGTGGTGTTGTGCAAATCATAGGCACAACACTAGTAGGCGTTTTTGTTGGGTTAGTCCGCTGCCTGGCCTCTGGTTCTCTGCTCTCGGCACCCATCCTGATGCCAAAGCACGAAAATGCAGATTGGAATTGACCATTGGACCATACATACAGCCACGGTGCAGGACTCACAAAATAACTGCAAGGACCTCACAGGTGTCCATCTTGGGCGTTTATTCACACTAGGCTTAAAAATGAGCGACGCGTTTCGGTGTCGGACTGACACCTTTATCAAGCTCCTATATACAATAACATACATTACTTAATTACAAAGACAAAGATCCTCTATATAACTAAGAAACAACATAAAATGAGTACTAAAATCTATCATGCAGTACTGAACAAACCGTATGGCATAGACATAAACATTGCTAACGACTATGGCTCAAATTAGAATGACTGACACAGTTAGCCAATATCAGGTCAGTTATGTCAAAAAGGTATAAACGGCTATAGAACACTCAAAAAATGAAACCAATTGGGCAGACTCAATACACATGACTCAATTCCTGGCTGGTTACATGCATGATATATACCCTGGCACTTGTGTGCCGCTCTGCTTGATGCCCGCTATTCTCAAACAGATGTGATGGAGGAAGGAAGGAGGCCAGGGACGTCTTAGTTTGGGGACCGCTTCTGTCCAGGAAATGATCCTTGGGGCCCACCAATATAGAATCAGTGAGACACAACACGCTGACCCCGTCCTTTCCTGGATTCATCTGTATCTGTGACAAATCCCTTTTTCAGTTGAACTAAAACTCTCAGAACCCCCTCTATTTATACAGCTCTCAGGTTATGCTGGGAGTTGTAGTCTCTGAGAGGACAACCCTGTAATAAATCACTGTGTGAAGAGGCTCCTGGTGGCTGCAATCTGTGGGTGACAACCATCAGCCCTGAAGGTCCAGCAATACATCTGTCTACACTGTACTACAACCCCCAACATATGCTGAGGACTGCAGACTGTCAGTACATGCTGGGAGTTGTAGTGCCTGCAGCTGTTGTAGTTGGGTCCTAGGTGCATCATACACTGGATGCTTTGTGGCATATAAGAATACATAGATCTGTGGGGGCTCAGTGCAGGGAAGTGACCCCAGAACAGCACTAATAGGGGATAGGGGAAGATGTTGTTGTTCTATCCCCTATTAGTGATGTTCTGGGGTCACTTCCCTGCACTGACCCCCCACAGATCTATGTATTCTTATATTCCACAAGGCATCCAGTGTAAAATGCACCTAGGACCCAACTATAACAGCTGCAGGCACTACAACTCCCAGCATATCCTGAGGGCTGCAGACTGTTCTGGGAGTTGTAGTGCCTGCAGCTGTTGTAGATGGGTCCTGGAGGCGTTGTGGGAGATCAGAATACATAGATCTGTGGGGGCTAAGTGTAGGAAAGTGACCCCAGAACATTACTAATAGGGATAGGGGTAGATGTTTTTGTTCTATCCCCTATTAGTGATGTTCTGGGGTCACTTCCTTACACTGAGCCCCCACAGAACTGTATTTTGATCTCCCACAAAGCATCCAGTGTATAGGACCCAACTACAACAGCTGCAGGCACTACAACTCCCAGCATGTACTGACAGTCTTCAGCCCTCAGCATATGCTGGGAGTTGTAGTGCCTGCAGCTGTTGTAGTTGGGTCCTAGTTTAAAAGTTTGCGCTAGTGTACTGTAGTGACCGCAGGGCTGTGTCAGTACACTACCGCAAACCATACACTGACCCAATGGTACACAGGCTCTGCACACGATAGAAGTGATTACAGTGCAGTTACTAATGACTCACAGGTGACGTCTTCTCCGATTTGGCATCGCTCACTTTTTTGCTTTCTTCTCCATCTGGCGCAGCCATCATGAAGACATCTCCGACCACAACTCACGGTGAGGGGGAGCAGCTGGGGGTGGCAGGGGCAGAGTATAGGGAGGCAGAGGGAGCAGCTAGGGTGGCTGGGGGGAGACGCTGGGGGGGTCCTGGGGGTGTAGGAGGAGAGACTGGGGGGTGCAGGAGGAGAGGCAGGGGGGGAGCTGGGGGAGAGGCTGGGGGGTGCAGAGGGAGAGGCTGGGGGGGTGCGAGGGGAGACGCCGGGGGGGGGGGGGTGCTAGGGGTGCAGGAGGAGAGGCTGGGGGGTGTAGGAGAGACTGGGGGGGATGCTGGGGGAGAGGCTGGGGGGGTGCTGGGGCAGAGGCTGGGGGGGGTGCTGGGGGAAAGGCTGGGGGGGGGTGAAGAGGGAGAGGCTGGGGGTGCTAGGGGAGAGGCTGGGGGGATGCTGGGGGAGAGGCTAGGGGGCTGCTGGGGGAGAGGCTGGGGGGTGCTAGGGGAGAGGCAGGGGGGTGCAGGAGGAGAGACTGGGGGGGTGCAGAGGGAGAGGCTGGGGGGTGCTAGGGGAGACGCCGGGGGGGGGTGCAGGAGGAGAGGCTGGGGGGTGTAGGAGGAGAGACTGGGGGGGTGCTGGGGGAGAGGCTGGGGGGGGGTGCAGAGGGAGAGGCTGGGGGGGTGCTAGGGGAGACGCCGAGGGGGGGGGGCAGGAGGAGAGGCTGGGGGGTGTAGGAGGAGAGACTGGGGGGGGTGCTAGGGGAGAGGCTGGGGGGGTGCAGAGGGAGAGGCTGGGGGTTGCTAGGGTAGAGGCTGGGGGGTGCTGAGGGAGAGGCTGGGGGGGTGCTGGGGGAGAGGCTGGGGGATGCAAGATGAGAGGCTGGGGGTGCAGGGGGAGAGGCTGGGGGTGCAGGAGAGAGGCTGGGGGGTGCTGGGGGTGCAGGAGGAGAGGCAGGGGGGAGAGGCTGGGGGGTACAGAGGGAGAAGCTGAAGGGTTGCTAGGGGAGAGGCTGGGGGGGTGCTGGGCAGAGGCTGGGGGGGGGCTGGGGGTGCAGGAGGAGAGGCAGGGGGGTGTAGGAGGAGAAACTAGGGGGGGTGCAGAGGGAGAGGCTGGGGGGTGCTAGGGGAGATGCTGGGGGAGAGGCTGGGAGAGGCTGGTGGGATGCTGGGGGAGAGGCTGGTGGGGATGCTGGGGGAGAGGCTGGGGGGGATGCTGGGGGAGAGGCTGGGGGGGGATGCTGGGGGAGAGGCTGGGGGGATGCTGGGGGAGAAGCTGAGGGGATGCTGGGGGGGTGCTGGGGGTGCAGGAGGAGTGGCAGGGGGGAGAGGCTGGGGGTTACAGAGGGAGAAGCTGGGGGGTTGCTAGGGGAGAGGATGGGGGGTGCTGGGGAGAGGCTGGGGGGGTGCTGGGGGTGCAGGAGGAGAGGCAGGGGGGTGTAGGAGGAGAGACTGGGGGGGTGCAGAGGGAGAGGCTGGGGGGTGCTAGGGGAGATGCTGGGGGAGAGGCTGGTGGGATGCTGGGGGAGAGGCTGGGGGTTGATGCTGGGGGAGAGGCTGGAGGGGGATGCTGGGGGAGAGGCTGGGGGGGATGCTGGGGGAGAGGCTGGGGGGATGCTGGGGGAGAGGCGGGGGGGATGCTGGGGGAGAGGCTGGGGGAGAGGCTGGGGGGATGCTGGGGGAAGAGGCAGCGGCCGGGGAGCTGAGGCAGGTGAGGTAGTCCGGGTTCGGTGAGCTTCATGTTCGGCGCGATGACGTCACGTGCGTCGCTGCCGAGCGGAGAGAAGGACTGCGGGGCTGCAGCTGTGAGCTTCCGGCCTGTGATAGAGGCAGTGTGTGCCCGCCGGAAGCTCATCAGAAGCTGCACATCCTCCGAACAGCACCCCCCCCCACCTAGGCACCCGTGGTCCGGTGCCTACGGGCGGCAGGGGAGAAATTTATTTATTTTTTGTCATAAAAAACAATGTAGTTCCCTGCGGGTGCCGCCCCCCGCAGGGCGCCGCCCTAGGCACCGGACCGTGGGTGCCTAGTGGCAAATACGGCCCTGGTCAGGTGACGTCAGGGGAAGTGATGTCATGGGGCTGCTGCTGCTCTCAGAGCAAGCCTTGGCGTTTAGCAGTGAGTAGGTAAGTTGCTGGCACATTGCTACAAGTAGTTTACAACCAATCTAACACACAGCATTTTTGTGATTTTATTGCTATAGCCGATTTGACCTTTAGGACTTGAGTCATGTGTATTGAGTCTGCCCAATTGGTTTCATTTTTGGAGTGTTCTATAGCCGTTTATACCTTTTTGACATAACTGACCTGATATTGGCTAACTGTGTCAGTCATTCTAATTTGAGCCATAGTCGTTAGCAATGTTTATGTCTATGCCATACGGTTTGTTCAGTCCTGCATGATAGATTTTAGTACTCATTTTATGTCGTTTCTTAGTTATATAGAGGATCTTTTCTTTGTAATTAAGTAATGTATGTTATTATATATAGGAGCTTGATAAAGGTGTCAGTCCGACACCGAAACGCATTGCTCATTTTTAAGCCTAGTGTGAATAAACGCCCAAGATGGACATCTGTGAGGTCCTTGCAGTTATTTTGTGAGTCCTGCGCCGTGGCTGTATGTATAGTCCAATGGTCAATTCCAAACTGCGTTCGAAATTTGAGTAATAACAATCGCATTTGAGCGATAATCGGCTCGTGTAAGCACAGCAAACGATCAAATGACGAGCGAGAAATCGTTCATTTTGATCTTTCAACAAGTTCTCAAATCGTCGTTGTTCATTCGCAAAAAATTTGCAGATCGCTTCGTGTAAACAGTCTTTCAATGATTTACCCTATGTGTGAAATAGGCTTAAGCGATCTTAAAACTATCGCAATAACGATTTTTTTCAAACGATCTATCCGTTTAACCGCTGATCGTTATAAAAAACACATTGTTACTTCGAAATCGTTAAACGATCGATTGGGCGAATTATCGCTCCGTGTAAAAGGACCATTAGGCAGTTGCACTTTATTTGCTATATATGGGCGTGGCATTGGCAACTCAGGGGCCCTCATACCCCCATAATTCATGCTGTTTTTATGCTTTTTTTTAAGAGTGATTTACAATAAAATAGATCTATTGGCTAATGATGATTTGGACATTCTATGACTAATATACTACTGTCATGAATGGAACTTTGGCGCAGTCCTCAGTGCGTAAGGTACGACCGAGACTGCGATTTTGGCCATAATATTCCATTTATTCTGTGTTTTGTTTGCCTTTGTTTTTGCCCTGTCTGAACTGTGTCTTATTCCTTCTGGTCTGCTAATTGTTTTCCCTGCCCCACCCGTGTCTGTGCTGCAAAGTTTGCTCTGGTCATGTAACAGTTAACCTGCCTTGCTTCAGTGATTGACAGCTGGTCCCTCCAATCATCTTCTGGACTTGGTTCCTGGTCTCCTATTTAAGATTTCAGCTTCTGCCTGTGCCTTGCCGGTTATTGACTTAGTCTCTGCCTGCTTGTGGTTCTGTTTCTGTGCTTCTCCTGAATTCTGCTTAGTATCTTTTGACCTCGCTTGCTTGCCGCCTGCCCCCGACCATATTGCCTGTTATTTGACTACTCTTTTGGATCCTGATTTTGTACCTTTGCTGCCAGACTGTTGTGACCCGGATTGCTGTCCATTCTTTATTGTGTTTTGTCTGTCTGTCTTGTCTTTTTGTCCCACCAAGCCAGTGCAGGGACCGCCGCCCAGTTGCTGCCCTAGGGTTTAGCCTAGGGGGGCAAGTAGGTAGAGTCAGTGGGCGGGGCTGAGCTTAGGGCTCACTGTCTCTGTGTGTCTGGTGTCACTGGTTCCTGACAACTACATGTTGGGTTATCAGTTTGTAGGTGTTAATGGTCCTTGGATTTGGATTTCCCCCTTCATGTAGCATTGTTCATTGAGTATATTTGAATGTAGGTGTTTAATTTATATAACCAATAAATTGCCTGTCAGTGTTACTCTATCACATAAGGCTGTGTTCACACATTGGAGACAGTTATCAAGGTCTGCGTCTAGTGTGAAAATCTTATCATTCTGCGTCCTCTCGCCAAATAGGTGAAAAGAGGGTGAGGCAAACTGAGGCATGGCCTCCTTGTGTGCAGTATTTACTAGAATGTAATATACTGTAGATAATGGTCGGCACTACGGGGTACTTAGGGATGGGGTTCCCTTGGGATTTGCAGATAGTTGGGGAGACGGAGTGTGACTGAAGTTCAAGTGGTGCAAACTACTCGAAAAGGCACAGTCCATTCAAAACTTGTAATAGAAGAAAAACGAGAGTGCATTCACCATTAAAACTTACTTTTATTCAGTCCATTAAATTTGCATCCAAGCAATCCATCTGCTATGGACTGAATAAAAGCAAGTTTTAATGGTGAGTGCACTCTTGTTTTTCTTCTATTACAAATTTACTAGAATGTACAACTGCAGCCGGGCAGAAACTAAGATCCCCGAGGTGGCGTTATGGCGCACGTCTCTAGATAAATCAAAGAGAGCAGACATGGAGGAGGATTACAGATTATAGTGGCATATGGAAAGCCATTCTTGACAAATTCCTCCATAATGTGTTTGCTGTTATTTTACTGTAATTTGTGCATCTGCCGTATAGTAGCCGCAATGAAAGGCTATTAAACCTTTAACCCCTTCCCTCCAGGGCCACTTTTCATTTTTGCACTTTTGTTTCGTCCTCCTCATGTTTAAAAGGCCATAACCCTTGTATTTTTTCACCTATGGACCAACATGAACCTCATTTTTGTACTTTGCAATCACAGACTTAATCTTTCCATAAAATATGCGTGAACTTGGGGAAGAAATATTTGAGCAGTGATATTGGGAAAAAAAAAGCAATTTAATTTTTTTCATTGGGGGTGTTCCTGTTTTACGCTGTTCACCCTACGGTAAAACTGACATGTTATTTATGTTCCTTAAGTCCTTTGTCCTTATAACTCTTATTTTTCGGTCTATGGGGTCGTTTGTGCCATGATCTGTACTTTCCATCAATAGCTTGCTTGTGTATATGCCTCTTTATGATCACATTTTATTACAATTCTGTATTTGATGTGACCAAAAATGTGCAATTTGACATTTTTTGGCATTTACTCTGCAAAATCAGGGTCACCATAATTTAATAGTTTGGGCGATTCCGCAAACAGCAATGTCAAATATGCTTATTTTTTTATTTATTTATTTTAATTATAAAATCGAAAAAGGGGGTGATTTAAACTTTTTTTTATGGCATTGGAATAATAATAATAATAATAATGCTTTTATTTGTATAGCACCAACTGATCCGCAGCACTTTTTACAATTTGCCAATTTTAGTCCTATTACACAGGTCAACAGCATTTTTGGGGCCAAAGATATTTCAACGAATTTAGGGTAACTTTGGGGTGCTGATTCTGAATATGTCATCAGTTTTGCCAGATTGGCTCAAGTTTTTGAGAATTTTCGTGAAATGTGTAAAAAAAAAAAAAGACGTAATTTGCTACACGCGCATTAACTTTATTGCTATTGTCATGAATACAATAAATTTTACAAAGTAAATGTTGATTTTAGTTTATTTTAACTAGTTTTAGAAAGTAATCTTCAAAAATGAACAAGACATGAAAAAAAACTTGAGCCAATCTGGCAAAACTGATAGCATATTCAGAATCAGCACCCCAAAAATACCCCAAATTCATTAAAATATTTTGGACACCAGTAAATTTTTTTTTTTTGTTGACCTGTGTTATTTATACCTCATGGCTCATGCACAAAAGTGATAAGGATTAGCTAATAAAAATATATTTATCCCATATGGGTATGGCTTTTGAAATGCAGTAATACAATGATCACTTGTATGTAACATGTGCTTTTATTGCGCAAAAGTACAAAAACATTATATCGGGACCTTTCTTCTTACCCACAGAACACAGTAAACTTGTCATTTATAGAGTTAACATTATTTTAAGGAAGAATACAATTGCCTATCCCCCCAGAATAAAAGTGGATTAATGCATTATATGTCCCCCCAAAATAATAACAGAAAAACAATAAACGATGTTTTGTCCTTAAGGCCGTGTTCACACATGCAGTAACGCAATGAAAATGCAATGGGAATGCATCACTTCATTGCAGAAATTATTTCATTGCCGTCCAGCTCTCATTGTATTAATGCCATGAAACTTCAACATGTGTGAACATACCCTAACATATAAAATAGGATCTGACCTGTAATTGTTACAACTGCTAAATAAATAATGGCACTGACCAAATCTTCTATCTTCTAGTAAGGACAGAACGGTTTGGTTGTACCTTGTGCTCAGCCAATAGCATTTTCTCGAAAAAGACAACAGGATTAAACTAGGTTCACAAAATTTCTACTTACCTTGTCCTTTCTATCAGCAGAGAGTTACTAACAGAGTGGAGATAAGCAAGGTGAAACTACAAGTCCACCTACTGTCAGAGAACTAAGAAAAGGGAAGGAAATCAGGGATTTCAGAGTGACACATTGTGGCAGAATGTATGACACATTAGCTGTCTTTTTAACCTCTGCATTGCTGAACACTCCTGGGTCCATATAACATTAGTAGAGAATAAAAATCATCATCAAAGATTCAACTAAAAGAATTGTTTGCTAATTCTCCACAAGTAAAGTTTTTATTGATTATTTCAAAAACCATTTGCAAGAAAATCAATTTATAAAGCAACTCAATGGCTGCTGATTTGTGAAAAAGATGAGGAGCATTGGTTTAGAGGGGGAATAAAGCAAATAAAGTATATTTATTATATAGTGCAATGTAAAGTTAGACAATTTTGCAATATACTTTCTGTATATTGCTTATTTAATGATCCTTCATTACTAACAACCACTGGATTAAAATCTATTCTGGTGATGTGACAAACACACAGCGACACAGAGGTACTCAACTGATTGCAGATAAAAATGATCACCTCTGACCACCACATGACCAAACTAAAGGGCCTTTTGCATTGGCCAGGAGTGCTGCAAGAAACTCTCCTGCGACCCCATTATCACCTCATGTAAAAGTGACAGCAATCAGCTGAGAAGTGGGAAAAGCCTGATCCTCAGCTGATCCTGTCTTTTGAGCCTGCTTTAAAATGTATCGTTATCAGCCGCACATCTTCCTGTGTAAACAAGGTGATGTGTGGCCGATAACGATAAAGGCAAACTGACAGTACATATACAGTATATATACTGCATGCATAGGACATACATTTATCTGTGCTGTCAATTTCCAGATCACACAGCAGTACATACTTTCCTAGTGCACTGCTGTGTGATCCGTCCGGCATCCTCTTCTTCGGCTCTCCTGTCCAGCTACCAGCTGTGCAGAAGAAAGAAGGCAACTCTTCTTTGGTGGCTTTCACTTTGTGAATGTCTAATTACCGGATCAATACTTAATATATGAATAAACAGCATTCTTATGTACATTTTCCCTTCAGCAGTTGCCCTTCCCCAAGGACCTCTATAGGCAAATGTACCAATTCACAAAATGATTTATTTCCTGAAACTGTAATAACAATTTAAAGGAATACTCCCATGTGCAGAAGTTAGGATAGGGGATAACAAGCTAATCTTGGGGTCGAACTACTGGAAGTCCTGCCATTTCCGGAAAAGGGGACAAAACTGTCCAAAGAATAAATATGGTATGCTCCATAGTACATGTGAGCTGCCTCTATAGGGCTGCCTAGTATTGCCCTTTAATTGTTCTGTTTCCCCATAGAGCAGCACTTCTCAAACTTTCTTTTACTTGAGCTTCACCCAACAGACCAAAGTGATGTCTGGGCCTCACCAGTCTCACCAGAAGGATGCTGGGGCCTGAAAAGTTTGAAAAGCCCTGCCATCATGGGCGGATTATAATGAGGGCAATCTGGGCTACCGCCTGGGGCCTCAGGCTCTGGGGGAGGCCAGCGAGATTGCCCCCATTATAATAATAATGCTGCCGCCATACACCTCTGCCCCCCGCGCCACTCGCGAGTCGCAGCCACCAGATCCATTTCCGGCCACTTTGCCCCTTTAAAATGTTATCCACTGGCAGCAGACGTACCGCGCACACACAGGCACTTCTGTTAGAGCGTGTTATAAGTGTGCCACGCCACTTCCTGGATGGATGCCAAGGAGGAGCAGTGGCTGGGAGAGAAGACCAGCGTCGCTCCGGACCTCCAGGAAGAGAGAGACACTGCTGGGGAGCAATGTGAGAGGTGAGAATCTATATAGGGGGATGCTACAAAGAGGGGGCTATTCTATATAGGAGGAATCTAAAGAGGGGGCTAGAGGGATGCTACACAGAAGGGAATGCTACACAAAGGAGGCTACTCTATATAGGGGGATGCTACAAAAGGGGTTATTGTATATAGGGGGATGCTACACAGGGGGCTACTCTACATAGGGGGAAGCTATACAGAAGGACCATTCTATGGCTATGTGACCTATAGATGCGGTATAGAGCTTTATTGTGGTAATTTACATGGTTAATGGCCACAGAAAATCCCTGTGCACCATTTATAGTTTACATAGCCTGATGACATGTTATATAGCCCCCTCAGCCAGGTTAATTGGTTAGTGGGCAGGGTAACTTGAGATGTGGTTAGTGGGGTGGGGGCAGGGCTAGAGGGGGCATTGTTAACAGGGGGCCCATAATTTCTGAACAGCCTGGGGCTCATGGTATCCTTAATCTGCTCCTGCCTGCCATAGAGAAGTGGCAGTGCACATGCTGGGTGCTACATTAATTCCTGGGATATCCCCGTCCTTGGTGGTCAGACCTTACAGATCAGCTTGTTATCATCTATTTGCTCAATGGGCATACTCCTTTAATACTACATGTATGACTATTTACATCAGTTAGTTAAATTCATAGATCACAGTATTATTTCCCATCTCTTTCTATTTGTTAGGGTTATTAGTAACAATCACAGCATCTTTTTAATGGTATTTCAGCTCCAATTACATATTGTTAATAAAAATCAAAAGAAAGGGCCGGCTCCCAAAATGGCATTTATGATATTTAAATACAATAAAATCAAATAATTTCCAGTAGTTATTTCCTTTCAACAGTTCAGCTCTCATGTGTTTTAGAGAAAAGTACATCCAGGATCACATCTTATCTGCCTTCTTTTCTTTGGCTTCAGCTGTATCTGCGGCTTCAGTCTTGTTCGCAACACTGTAATAATATATTCTCATACGAGATTCCACATTCTCAAAATTTGGTCGGTCCTCCATCCTGTGGGGAGAAGGTTTTTCTTTTTAATTTAATTTAACACTTGGGCATTTATAGCACTGTATACTGTATATAAAATGTCAATGTTAGTAATTATGAAATCTAATCTTTCTAATTGTCTATTTATGGAGGGAATCATTTCAAATCAGTCACTCAACAAAAATTCTCAATGCTTTGTTAAAACTGCATTCTGCACGAAATTTCCCTTGAGTATATGTGTAGAAGTGTGTGAACCTAATGATAGAGGAGTGTTGTATACATGAACAGCCATAACATTAACTGCTTCTGGACCCCTCCTCGGGTTTAAAAGGCCATGGCGCTTGCACTTTTTCACCTACAGACCCACATGAGCCCTTATTTTCTGCGCCACTAATTGTACTTTGTAATGGCAGGCTTGGGGGGAGGGGGGCAAGAGGAAACCAGGGAAGGGGAAAAGCAGCATTTTAAATGCAGCTGTCAACCACGCTAATTGCCGTGGTCCCAGACTGCAGATAGCACCCAGGATCGCGGCGGTTAACAGCGACCCCTCTCTGAACGCCCCCACTCACATGAGGACGTACAGTTACACTCTCATGCGGGAAGGGGTTAAGACTAATAATAAACTAAACATTAACAATAATGCCTAATATTGTCTAGGTCTATTTTGTGCCAAAACAGCTCCAACCTGTTGAGTCATTGACTTCACAAGTTCTCCCAAGGCATTTGTTTTATGGTGTTGTACAAGATTAGAAAAATTTGGCTGCTATAGACTGTATCCACATTTTCCTGACAGTCATAGGGTGGCATCCAACTTAAATCAAATGCCAGGACTAGATAAGCATCTCCCCTAGTCCTCCCTAGCCCTTACTCCTCTAAGCCTGACTCTCTTCCGCTCCTGCTTCCTGTAGCTGTCATTCTGAGGTGGATTAAAAGGACAGTACATCCCTAATTGGTTATGTGAACTAAACAGCTCAATATAAATTCCAGTGCTGCCCTGTCCCTTATGTTGGAGTCTGTAGCGAAAATAGGTGGGGGCAAAGGGGGCGGCCGCACGCACAGCTAAAGGACGGCACGCTGGGACAGAGACCCATTCTTCCTGTGCAGGCAGCCTGTATGTCAGTCTGCCTGCACCGGAAACTAGAAGAGGACAAGCTGAGGACTGGCCAGGAGAAGAGCTTCTGGGAGCGGAGGAGAGGTGAGTAGGGGGCACTGCACAGAGGAGAGGGGGGATCTTGCACAGCACATACTGGTCAGGGGGGGCCTACAGGGGCGGGGGGAGGGGGGAGATAGGCTGTGTGCATAGTTGCAAACAGTCGTTCTTTCCAGATTCTCTGTTTTAAAGGGGCCGTATAATGTGTCGATAAGCCACGCCCCATTTTCACAAGACCCGCCCCAAAGGCGGCCTGCTGGTGTGCTATTAACCCTGTTACTTCCAGATTGTACAGGGCAAGAGGAGAGAGGGGATCTATAGCAAGTGGGATATTAAGAGGTCACCCTGCTTTCCAGTATCTTATAGTGTGGTCCTCCAGCGTCCCAGTATCTTATAGCGTGGTCCTCCAGTGTCCCAGTATCTTATAGTGTGGTCCTTCAGCGTCCCAGTGTCTTATAATGTGGTTTTCCAGTGTTCCAGTATCTTATACTTAGTATAGTGTGGTCCTCCAGTATCTTATACTCAGTATAGTGTGGTCCTCCAGTGTTTCAGTATCTTATACTCAGTATAGTGTGGTCCTCCAGTGTTCCAGTATCTTATACTCAGTATAGTGTGGTCCTCCAGTGTTCCAGTATCTTATACTCAGTATAGTGTGGTCCTCCAGTGTTCCAGTATCTTATACTCAGTATAGTGTGGTCCTCCAGTGTTCCAGTATCTTATACTCAGTATAGTGTGGTCCTCCAGTGTTCCAGTATCTTATACTCAGTATAGTGTGGTCCTCCAGTGTTCCAGTATCTTATACTCAGTATAGTGTGGTCCTCCAGTGTTCCAGTATCTTATACTCAGTATAGTGTGGTCCTCCAGTGTTCCAGTATCTTATACTCAGTATAGTGTGGTCCTCCAGTGTTCCAGTATCTTATACTCAGTATAGTGTGGTCCTCCAGTATCTTATACTCAGTATAGTGTAGTCTTCCAGTGTTCCAGTATCTTATACTCAGTATAGTGTGGTCCTCCAGTATCTTATACTCTTATATATGTGGTTCTATATATCAGATGTAGAGAGTATTTTTTCTGCTCTCAGTCCTTATTCACTATGAATAATGTAGCATAATATTCCTTTTATTATTTGAAAAGCAGTGTTGTCTGATGAGGTTCCCTATGGGAAACCTAATCGGTTGGGGGCCCACTGAGACTCACTCGCCCCCCCTAGGCTGAACCCCTAGCTACGCCCCTGGTTGGAGTCTCTGGTCCCAGCTCTCTCGTAGTTCCTGCTATCTGTGCTACTGCACCGTGGTTGCTGCTCGTGGTACCAGCCTGCTTCCACCTCGCCTGCCTCCACTAGCAAGCCAAGCCAGGGGTAGAGACCTTAGGGTCACCTGCTGCAGCAAGCCCAATCCATCTTAGGCTGCACTCCCTGGTGCGACTTTGACATAGCTAGAGGTTGAACAGTGGATCCATGACCCCTGTCATCTATCTATCTTCTATCCATCCATCCATCCATCTATCAGCACAACCACTAAATGAATTAAAGATACCTGGTGCAGGCAGGTAACAAAGCCTTAATCAGGGACCCAGGTCCGACTTAGATAGCAAAAAGAAGTCCACCACAAAACTCACAGATGTAAACAAGCAAAAGAAGATGCTTTTATTATCTGACTTTAAAATGATTTTGTGAGAGAGCCGAAAAGTTGCATTTTTGTACACACTTGATGAAACGAAAGAACTTTTTTGCTTGTTTACATCTCCGAATGCTGCGGTGGACGTCTTTTAGCTTTCTATACTGTATGTTTTGGAGATAGCATGTCTATAAGATAAGAGATGAGGGAGGCCCAAGCTGAGCTTTTGCACGTGGCCCATTAATCTTTAGCTATGTGCTGTGCACACACACAGAAAAAAAAAGAAAAAAAAATCTTTCAGTGACCCTAATAGCTAACTAGTTAGGGGTCAGGTATCAGAATAAGGTGAATATATTGTCTTAAACTTACTTTAAGGGTATACTCACACGGACGGGCTCGCAGCGAGATTCTCTCTGCGAGCCCAGCAGGTCCTGGAAGTTCCCATACACTACATACTTGCTGCGGTCGAGTATGTAATTATACCGCCCTTAACCCCTTCTGCTCCCCGGCTGTGTATATACTTTACCTGTCCTCGCTGCACGGGTCCGGCGTCCTGCTCTCCCGCCCGGCCAATCAGTGGCTGCGGCTGGGCAACACACTGATTGGCCGGACAGGAGAGCAGGACGCCGGACCCGTGCAGCGAGGACAGGTAAAGTATATACACAGCGGGGGAGCAGAAGGGGTTAAGGGCGGTATAATTACATACTCGCTGCAGTCGTTTAGACCGCAGCAAGTATGTAGTGTATGGGAACTTCCAGGACCTGCCGGGCTCGCAGCGAGAATCTCGCTGCGAGCCCGCCCGTGTGAATATACCCTAAAATGATGTTTGACTCTTAACATGTCCTAATATAGACACTGAACAGTTATTCCTTTATTTGCCTAAGATGTTGTAGACCTGGTTAGGTTTTGTAAACTTTAGTCGTCGTATTGTGTTCATATGTTATCTAAGTAAGTTGCCATATTTAGATTGTTTGCAGGGTCTGCTATGGGGGGACCATGTGGCAACACCCATGACTCTTGGTGAGTGATGCTTGAAGCAACACATTAACTGTGTAGGAATGTGTCTGTGGTAATAACCCAGAAAACTACAGGTTGCAGCCCAGGTGAAACACTAGTGTGTTAAACGGATACCTGTGGGCTGTCTGGCAATTGTGGTGCCACATCCAATTACAATCATGAGTTTGAAGGGTCTCTACAGACTTCCCTTCTTTTGGTGGGCTAAAGCAAGACCACAAAGAGAGTGAGAATGGTAGTCCTGGCAGTAAAGTGTGGAATAAACGGCCTAGGCTGAAATAAAGACAGTTACTTCTCCTTTACTAGGAGAACAATAGGGAATGATGCAATTGGTAGGCACTACTTTATGTTGGTATGGGTAGTATTGTAGGAGTCCTGCCCTTCTCCTGCTCAGTCTGGAATCCTTCTTTACCATAGGGGGTTATATTGATTCTACTCAAATTAAATTTTTGATATGTAGCGATATGAACCGCAGCACTACAGCAGAGCGTTGCACTGAAGTCTCAGTCTGTCTCCATACAAGAGACCAGGTGATTGAGATTGCTCAGTAGTACGGCCCTTTTGTCTTTGTCTCATAACTTTTGATATGTTCCTGGGGAGACTAACAATTCATTCCAATCTTGTTATTATCTATTCAGGCTACTTCCCCCAGTTCTCAGCCGCTCCTTTCTGCTTAAAACAGAAAAATCTGTGTGTGTGAGCTTTTCTCTCTTTCTTCCCCTCTTCCCCCTCTCTTCTGAGACAGCTGATGTAAACAAGTCCCTCACTGGCTTTATCTGCAACACTGTAGCTTCTTTGTATTGCTAGGAGGGTTGATCTAAGGTCAAGTTGCTAATCTAAGGTCAAGTTGCAGATAAAACCAGCCTTGCTTACATCAGCTGTCTCAGAAGGGAGGAGGGGGAGACAGTGAGAGTCTCACACACAGATTTTTGTGTTATCAGCAGAAAGGAGCAGCTGAGAACTGGGGGAAGGAGACAGAATAGATAATAACAAGTATGGAATGAATTGTTAGTCTCACCATGGGCAGCAACATATCAAAAGTTATGTTTTAGTCGAATGCCCCTTTAAAGCAACTCTCTACCCACAATCTGTCCCCCCGAAACCACATGTACCTTCGGATAGCTGCTTTTAATCCAAGATCTGTCCTGGGGTCCATTCGGCAGGTGATGCAGTTATTGTCCTAAAAATCAACTTTTAAACTTGCAGCCCTGTGCCAAACGACCGTGGCCTACATTATCTGTGCCCTAACTTTGCACCACCCCTCCGTCTCTTCTCCCCACCCTCCTTATCATTAGGAATGCCACTGGCAGAATTTTTCCTATTCCTCTGTAGGGAACACCACACAGGTGCCTTAATGATGCAGCCCATGTGCAGTGCTGACACAGGTGATAAATAGGAGACAATCTGCCTGGAGCATTCCTAATGATGAGGAGGACGGGGAGGAGGGATGGAGAGGTTGTGCTAGCCTAATGCATAGTCACTCTAGTTTACAGACGTTTCGCACAGGGCTGCAAGTTTAAAAGTTGTATTTTTAGGACAATAACTGCATCACCTGCCGAACGGACCCCAGGACAGATCTTGGATTAAAAGCAGTTATCTGAAGGTACAAGCGGTTTGGGGTGGGCAGATTGTTGGTACAGAGTCGCTTTAACTAGAAGGTGCAAGCAACTGTGGAGTAGCCTTCTTAGCTACTCTGATGATTAAAGGGGTACTCCACTTGAGAGAGAATTAGCTATGCTTGTCTAAGCTTATGTGTGATAGGATTGGTCCGTTTGTCTGCAGCACATCCTGGCTCACTCACTGAAACTACAGAATATCCTTACTGCTTGCTTCACTCTGTCTCCACTCCTCTCTCCTCCCCCCTCCCTTTTGAGACCAACATCACATGATCTCTGTCTCTTCTGTTGCCAGACAAGCTGTTACATCTCATCTGTAACCCCACCCACCGGTGACATCACACCAATCAGTGAATACAGGGAAACAGAGGAAACAACAGAACAGTGACAGCAGTTTAGGGGAAAGGAGACACATTATACGGTTTTCTTTTCACATAGGAACAGTGCAGCAGGTTATACAAACATGTAGCAATGTTTCTAAATCCATAAGGATATTTTTAAGTTTGTCTGGTTGTAACATAATTAGGGTCCTATGGTTCTGTTTGACATGCACTGAGGAAGTTTCCCAGGCAAACTGGTCAATAACACGCAGGAATAATAAACCTTTTTCTATGTAACATATGCATTTTCTTACTTGATGATCCAGCAATCCAACATTAGTTGATACATTTCTTTGGGACAATCTGTAGGGCATGGCAAGCGCTCATTTCTCTCAATGAAGCTCAGCACTTCTGTACCCTTGAGTTTCTATAAAGTGAAAATAGAAGTTTTAGGAATTGTTTTTTATGCCTAAAAAGAAAAGAAAAAAGAGAGATATAGCCAGCATACCTCTTGGGTAAACAAAGCCAGTTATAAAGCATTGTTAGATCTTTGTACATATAATGCATTAAAAGACCGAACCTACAGCCATCGCCATATTTACAGCTTGTGCTACCCTAGAAATTCCATTGGGATGATTCCATACATGGCAGCATTTTTAATGAAGATCTCTCATAAATATGCAAACCTGCATGTATTACATGTAGATTTTGTTTCAGATGCACTGTGGATTTTACCCCTGTATAGAGAAAGTAATTAAATCAATCATGAATCCACAACATTATGAGCAGCTGCAAATATGGCTAGTTATGCACGCCAGTAGTTTATATGTGTGTGATGATAATATTGGAGCGCTGCTGTATCTTTAGCGACAGGGTGATGGCATGGTCACGATTCATAGATGATATATTCATCTTATGGGAAGGTACTAGATCTGACTTCACTCGCTTCCTGGAACTGCTCAATGACAATGAGAGAGGGCTCGCATTCACACATGAGATAGACGACATGACATTGACATTTCTTGATGTCAAGATAACAAAGACGTTAAGGGGATATCTAGAGACAACGATCTACAGGAAGAAAACTGCCACTAATAGTCTCTTGAGGTGGGAAAGTTGTCACCCTCTTCCGCTAAAGAGGGGTATACCTAAGGGGCAGTACCTCCGGATCAGGAGGAACTGCTCCAACGATGAAGACTTTGACAAACAGGCTAGGGATCTGAGAAATAGGTTTAGAGAGAGGGGTTACCCAGATTATACATTGAGGGAATCATACAACTCCGCTAAAACAAGACAGAGGGATGACCTACTTAATCCCAGACAGAGAGAGGACACTGAGGGATTTATGCGCACCATAGGGACTTTTGACACCGAGGCCGGGCAGGTCAGGGATATTCTGAAGAAACACTGGAATATCCTTAGACTGGACCCAGACCTCAGGGATGTGGTCAGTGAGCACCCTCTGATCACCTACAGAAAGGGGAGGAGTATAAAGGATAGAGTGACGCAGAGTCACCTGCCACCTGCTGCGGTGCAAAAAACTTGGCTTCATACACAGCAGGCCACTGGCTCTTACTGCTGCGGACACTGCGGACACATGTGCATCAGTACAGAAAGCCAAATCATTCACATGCTCACAGACCATGCAAACCTACGAGATTAGATCATTCATTAATTGTAGCACTAAAGCGGTAATATACCTGGCTACTTGTGAATGCTCTAAACAATACGTGGGTAAAACGATTAGGGAGTGGCGCAAACGCATACTTGAGCATAGGGGAGATGTTAGAAACAAAAGAGACACACCTCTGGCAACACATGTACATGAACATCATGGGGGAAACCCTGACGTTATTAAATTCACTGCAATAGAGAGCCTCAAGCCTTCCCCGCGGGGGGGGGGGGGGGGGGGGGGGGGGGGGGGGGGTGACATTGATAGAATATTGCTCCAGAAAGAGACCAGATGGATTTACACCTTACAAACCACTGCACCGGGAGGCCTTAACGAGTCTCTAAACTTTGCCTGCTACATATGAGTACGTACAATTCATGATTAACAGATGCAGATGCTCTAAGAATACCCCTCCCCCCTCCCTTCTGGAATAGGCACCATTGTCACCCTTTACCTTTACTGTTTAGAATGCTGGCTCAACGAGTTAGCTAGGGAAGGTCCTAGTGGACCTACTAACAGTTAGTGAGCCGGTTAAGTTAACAGGGATACCTAGGGACCTGATAGCCCTAGGTTGCAGAGTGGGACCGTCCTTTTTAGGACGGCCACCCCACATAGGCATAGGGATATAGGATAGGGTATACTAGGGTATCATAGGCCCATCCGCCACCGTTTATCCTAGTTCCTAACCATATCATGTCACCTATGCTTTCCTAGGATCCTAACCATATCATGTCATCAATGCTACACTGTAGATACTACATACTTACGAGTGTATATATAACTTACCACGGTATTTTCCATACACACACATTCTGCTTTATTATACACTAACACGCTAGATATGCATCATCCTCATGTATATATAGTTGGTTATCAGCATATCTGTAAAATAACTGTCACTGATAATGTCTAGAGGCGGTTTCAGAATTACCCAGTATTCTTAATCACATTACCCGTTTATTCACGCGGTGACATAATTGTCATCGCACACTTGTGCAGCACCTTGGAGAGCGCAACACTGTCAGAACGTCGGATCCTTTGTTTATCTACTGGGACCGTTCACTCCCACCGGGCGTGCAGGGGGGAGTGACCTAGTTCTGGCGCGCTACTTCGTGTGCTGTGACGTCAGACGCGCAACTGTCAATGCAGCGGCTATTTCTTCTAGCCGCCGCGTGCATTCCCGAGACTCCGCAGAAACAGGAGGACGGGAGTATGTCTCCTTAGGAAGCGCTGGCTGTAAGTAGCACTAAAATCCTATTGTTATGACGGCTGTAAGTGGCAGGCATTATATTGCACTGCACACATTATTACGGTAATACCAATGTATACGTATCCACTTACAGGTTTACTGGTCCTAGATGTGAGTCTGTACCCAGGTTGACTCTTGAGCATGACAGAGTAAGTACTATATGATAAAAATGAATACATATCAGTACATATTACACTGGTCATACTGACACAACTTTTTTACATTATGCAGTACCCGCAATCAGTCACGTACGGTGGGATAAATATCTGTTGGTTACCTGGACGTTGGTACAGTGAGTACAGGACACAGCAGCGCTCCAATATTATCATCACACACATATAAACTACTGGCGTGCATAACTAGCCATGAATCATGTGTTAATGTGATGTCCTATTTATCTTGTCAAATCTATGACGTATATGACGCTATGACCGTTTAGCCCCTGATGACGTATCTGACATTTGATACTGAAACGCGTTGGGCATGTTGGCCGGTCTGTTCGCCTTGGGACAGTTCTAAACTAGATGATCATGGTTTGGTAACTGTCCGGTGGTAGCTTGATCACCTCTACTATTGGTTCAATTAATTGGTCAGGAGATATTGTCGGCACTGTCTGTGAATGAGACTGGACGTGGCATTGTTATCTGTGGACATATACAGAATTCCCTCCAGCAAGAACATGACAGCCCTACCAACCTCCCACTGACAACGGACCTATTTTTGGAGACTTTTGTAAATATTTATATCTTTTTCATGTTATGTTATATATCTTAATGATTAGAAATAAAATATATATTTTTTACACGTATCCTTCTTGGAGTTAATTGTATTTAAGCGTAAGGATAAAACCATTGTGGGGCTGGTGTACCCGATATCACACCATTGTTTAAATTAAACAGCTGCAAATATGCAAGTACATTTTTCAGCATTTCTGTTCCAACTAAAGGGCGGAAAAAATCTATTTTACCCCTTTAATTGGGTCAGAACTGCTGAAAAATAGGCCACAACATGGTGGCAGCAGCTACGTCGTTAAAAGTGTTTCTCTTTTTTCCCCTTCATGAAAAATATATCTGTCATCCATAACTGTTCATCCAAATCTGTGCTTTGTCAATGAAAAAAAAAAAAAAAAGAAAAACGTAAATTTTAATTCCTGGAGTCTGTAGGTTGCACAACACGTGAGGTCAAAACTCCATAGATATAATCAAACAGACATAGGTTAATTAGCAATAAATCATTTAAGCACTTAATTATCCACCCTATGAAAGGGCCAGTGTAATTGAAGGACAAGTAATGAAGGGTGGGAAGCTTGTACTATCTATGGACCAGGGCTGTGAAGTCGGTAAGCTGCAGCTCTGACTCCAACTCCTGAAATTTATTAGGGACCTGACACTCTTGACTCCGACTCCAGCTCCTTCATAAATGGCCAATCAGACACCAGGTGAGTTATTTATCACACTTTTGTAAAGTAGACCTGGCTCAGCAACTTCTTCCTAATTTCCCACATGATCCTGGGGGGGACGTCTAAATGAATAAGGCAAATATATAAAGCAGATTTTCCTGTGTGTGCAGTGGATGCACCCAGTTTCCAGCCACAAATGTGGTGCCTCACCACGGGTGTTGCTATTGGTTACACCCTTCGTAAAAGCCTGTACTTTTAAGTGTAAGTGGTTATGTAGCAGTACCAGAGTTTTGCCACAAGATGTCATTGTTATAACTATGTGTATTGAGATATTGCACAGCTTTAGTACCTAAAGGGTTATTGTTTTGTTTATGTACCACATGGGTCTGTACACCAATGAGAGTTCTATCTTCTCACAGCACAGTTTACACCTGCTGTAGGACGGAAGTCACATGGGTAGAGGAAGTATAGGGTCTTTTGCCTTAAAGGGAACCAATCACTGGAAAAAAGCATATAGAGCTTTTGAAATGTGCTGTTAGAGCACACAGCACACTTGCCACACGTGTTTCCATAGCCTCCGTGCCTTCCCTGTGTAAGCCGCAAAGTAACTTTATAAAACTGGCGCCCTGTATGCTAATTACCTGAGGTAGTCACCTGGGCGGTGTTCGGCTAGCAGGTAGTCACGGTCCCCTGGGCGTTCTTCCGCTGTAATCACGCCCCTCTGGGCGTGATTCAAATGGCAGAGTGGCTGTGGCGTCACTCGGGAGCGCGCCGTGCCCAACGTCGGCGCGCTTACGTACTGATGCCGGGCGCCGCCGCACATGCACAGTGCAGCTGCTTCCATTCCGGTTGCACTGCGCCTGTGCAGAATAGCCTCGAACTCCGGCTAACAGGCTATTCGAGGCTATTCTGCACAGGCGCAGTACTGCCGGAATGGAAGCGGCTGCACTGCGCATGTGCGGCGGCGTCCGGCATCAGAATGTCACAGCTACACGGCCATTTGAATCACGCCCAGAGGGGCGTGATTACAGCGGAAGAACGCCCAGGAGACCGTGACTACCTGCTAGCCGAACACCGCCCAGGTGACTACCTCAGGTAATTAGCATACAGGGCGCCAGTTTTATAAAGTTACTTTGCGGCTTACACGGGGAAGGCACGGAGGCTATGGAAACACGTGTGGCAAGTGTGCTGTGTGCTCTAACAGCACATTTCAAAAGCTCTATATGCGTTTTTCCGGTGATTGGTTCCCTTTAAGACTCTGTAGAGGTAGGACGCTCCTTACAGTTTCTCTTCAAGTAACCTTACTCCACACTATGCAGTGTTAAGCTACTAGTAGAGAGGACAAGTCAGGGATCATCCTAACCCACGCAGTGGACCAGAGGAACACAGTGCAGGACAGTATCCACACAGAAGTAAAGGAACTGATCCGGATAGAGCAAAGTTGCTAGAAGCCTATGAACTCTGTCTCGCAGCGTGGGTGTAATCAGAGAACTCTGACCACTCTGCTTATCCCAGGTAAGAATGTCTGGGGCTTGTGTCACCCTCTAGGACGGGTCACCCGACACTGGTGGGCAATAGGTGGTGCAAAGACCAAAGAGTCAAAACACAGGCACAAGTATTCTGTCTACTCAAGTATTCTTCTTATTCTACCTCTGAAGTTCCGGCAGAGCACAGTACTACTTGGGTTGGGACTCTCTCAACATCTTCCTCTCTACTCTTCTGATCCTTTATTCTACCTCTAATAACGCAACTCAGTAAGCACTGCTGTATCACTCCTTCTACTCTCAGTACAGATCTGGACTCTAAAGTATAGTAAATTATTAAGTAACTCATCAAGTGTAAAGTATTGTATCAAGGCAAAGCTGTATTATCTGCTGCCTACCTCAAGTATCATCAGAGTAAACAAGATTATATTTATGCTAAAGAGACTGTGATTTTTCGCTTAGCACTGACACAGCAAATACATCTTCCTTGGCTTATCTCCCCTTTCTGTGGGTGGCAGTACCAATAGTCCGGGTGGGTCACTACTCCACTCCGGACCACAGTGATAATTGCCCAAGGGGCCCCACAACAGCCCGACAGGTCACTGTCCACAGGGGAAACAAGGTATAGCAAGCCCACTAAAATAAAAGCAGGTGTGCCACCATACCTTTGTGCCCAACCGGCACTGGCATCACAACAAACTACCACCGGGCAGAGCTATATCTCGGCCAACCACTACATCAGTGGAGTCCCGCTGTGCCGGCGGGGCAGTCACTACACAATGTTCTGAAGAACTCTGAATGACATGGATGAACCAGGTGGTCTTTTCCTGTTGATAATCTTCTATGTTTCTAACTAAAGGAGAACTGCTAGCAATGCCAGATAACTGTGATATAGAGGTCAGCCATAGTGATATACAGGTCAGACATAGGCCCAGATTTATCAGCTCTCTGTTATCATCTGAGCTCCTGGATTATCCTGGTTCCACAGGAACTACCCGCTCAGCCAGTCAGTGACTACAGCTGTGTCCTGCCTCACTGATTGGCTGAGTGGGCATTTCTGAGTGGGGCTGTGACATCACAGGATCAGGAGCCCAGCAGGAAACCATGGGCAT
Source organism: Dendropsophus ebraccatus (assembly GCF_027789765.1). Taxonomy (NCBI): domain Eukaryota; kingdom Metazoa; phylum Chordata; class Amphibia; order Anura; family Hylidae; genus Dendropsophus; species Dendropsophus ebraccatus. The sequence goes on along the minus strand of NC_091460.1, from coordinate 96,771,846 downwards.
AGCATAGATCAGTACTATCGGTGATCTGTACATAGAGTCTGCATGAGAGCAGACTATCTACAGAACGCTGATGCGACAGGATGGAGGTAAGTGTCTTACCCTCGCCTGTTGGCAGGGCTGTATTTATCACTAGGCAGCCATATTCCAGTGCCATGGGCAGCACCTTGCAGGGGGGCAGCACTAGAGAGCAGAAGGAAGAAAACAACTTTTTTTTTTTAATTATTTTTTTTAGTCTCCCACATCCCATTCAGACTTATTCAGTAAATCAGGTGTCTTTTTGAAGGGGTTATCCAGTTACAGTAGGGTGGAATTGGTTAAGTCTGGTATAGTGGTATTGGCCAGGTATGATGGGGCGGTGTTATCCAGTCACAGTGTGGTGGTATTGGTCAGGTCTGGTGTGTTAGTGTTAAATTTGACGCCTGGAGCTATTACCTACCAATCTACCAATCCTGTGGTGAGAATTCGTTCAGACAATATGCAGACTGCTCTAATCATTCATTCAATGTGGAAAAAAACATGAAACCATGAAAAATGTGGTTCAAACAATGTTTCTACATGTAGAGAAATACTTGTGGCTGAAATCACGCTCCCATTTCTTCCCCAGTAGTCATGTGCTGTTACCAGGATTATTGGCCATACGCCTATTGGTTACCGCATGAGGGTCTGGTTTTGGCTGTATGTGGTGACGTACAGTACACGTGGGAACGCGGCCTGATCAGACTGATCAGATATCAATATGATGATAAGAAACTAGAAAATCATGATGCTAATGGGTGAGTGAAGATGGGGCATTTCAGGTTTATTGCCTAGAGCAGCAGGAGCTGTTAATACGGCCCTGCCCGTCGGTACAAGCACCTGTCACTGACTGCGGGGGTCTCGATCAGTGAGTGACAGGTGCTTTTCCTGCCACTGACTTCTCTATAGTGGTAGCGGTGTTTAAGGGGTTAATGACAGGCAGGTGCAGGATCACAGCTGCCTGTCATCATCCTCGGATCTGCACACACTGCAGCGGTGCTGCAAACATCTAAAGCCTCTCACAGTCAGGAATGTATGTACAGGTTGTAGAAAGGGATTTGACATCACTGATACACGGAATCGCTAGAGGTTTGCAACCGAAACATAATCTTACATTCAAGGAGCGTTCAGCTCTCAAAGAGTTGCGATCTTACAGCGACATAGTGATCAGGATGTCGGATAAGGGGGGCTTGGTCACTGTAATGAATAAAACTGATTACATTCAACAAATAGAGAATTTATTAAGTGACACTACGACATATATGCCCCTCACCTTTAATCCCACCAAACAATTTTGTGATGAGCTTCAGAAAATTGTTGCTAATGGTTTGGAACAAGGCATACTCAGTAAGAGGGAATCTGAATATCTCATTGTAGATCATCCTATGGTACCCATTATGTATGCCTTGCCCAAAACACATAAGGGGTTACACCGCCATCTATGCTTCCCATAGTATCTAGCACGGGGTCACTATTGGAACGGCTATCTGAATGGCTTGACTGCTTATTGCAACCTTTAGTTAAGCGTGTACCAGGCTATCTGCAGGACTCCAGAGATGTTCTTACTGCATTGAGTGACGTCACGTGGCAACCAGAGTGACACTGGCTGACATGTGACGTCACTTCACTTTATACTAGCATTCCTTGGCATGGGGCATTGCAGGCATTGGAGTTTCATTTGAACAAATATGGGAATTATACTAATAAGTTAAATATTTTCATTTTGGAAATCACTTAGTTTTTGTTAAGTCACAATTTTTTTTATGTTTGATCGAAATTTTTTTTTTGCAAAAGAGTGGTGTTTCCATGGGAGCCAGACACTCCCCTTCACTAGCAAATTTAGCTATGTCATTTTGGGAGGAACAGTTCATATTCTCTTATTCTAATCCTTTTTTTTGCCATCTGCAATGGTACGGGAGATTCATCGATGATGTCATCATTATTTGTTGTATTGTTTTTTGTACTATTTAAATTCTAACAATTTTAATTTGAGATTCACTCATAATTTACAGAGGGTAACAATAGAATTTTTGGATTTACAGTTGCTAGGTACACCCTCATTTAAAATCAACTTTTCCACATATCGTAAACCCATTTCGGGAAATACGGTGTTGAGGGCTGACAGCAACCATCCTCCTCACACTATTCGTGCTATCCCCATTGGAGAGCTTACACGCCTCAAGAGAAACTGCACAGATGGTGATAAATTCAAACAAGAATCAGAGGCATTAGCGGCTAGGATGAAAGTAAGGGGTTATGCCAATCACCATCTAACTAGGGCTAAATATGTGGTTTCCAAGAAGAGTCGTGATAGGTTAACTTTACCTAAACAGAATTCATCCAATAATCAGGTAAATAATAATTAAAAAAATAGTGACTAAGCGTGTCTTATCCATGGTGTACACTCCATTTTTTGAAAAATTAAGTATATCATTAGAAATCACATACACATCTTAAAAAAGGATGACAGACTATCGGAAATTCTGGCGCAGGGTTTTGCAATTGTTCCCAAGCGTGCTAAAACCTTGGATGACATGCTCTCCCCGAGTCCTATTGTTTCTGAGAAAAGGACTCCGACATGGCTACAAAAATTTGGGTTTTTCAAATGCGGGGGATACCCGTGCCGTACCTACACATATGCCAAGGTTTGCACCACTTTTTCCAACAATTCTAATACTAAGCAGTATAGCATTAAAGAGAGAATAGATTGTAATTCTACAAATGTTGTATATGTCATTGAGTGTTTACAGTGCAATATGAAATATATAGGATGCACTAGTAGAAAAATGACCACCACCACAATAAGAAGTGTACCAACTTTATGATCTACGGCATAGAAAGAATTACCCTGAAGATTAGAGGAGGTGATACGAAAAACATCTTAGAAACCGAGAAGCATATTGGCAGCATGCCTTGGGCACTAGAGCTCCAGATGGCATGAATGTACGTCGGGAGTTTATGTATCATTTTTAATACATTTTTCAATATGTTTTTTGGTTTAATATCTTTTGCCTTGCGTACACTCATGCCATCATAGCTCATTCACTGTTTATACATTATCTGTTTGATTGCAAACTTTACATCACCAGGCATTATTTTGGCTGTTTTCCCATTGATTACATATGAGCCCGTTCACATTGGAAGTATATTGCTTTCACTCCGTATATGCGTTTTTTGCTGCATATATATATTTTTTTGATAGTATCTTGGGTCTATTTAGAGTTTAATTCTTTGACCCATAATACTTAAGTGTGGTACACCAGATCCATGTTTATATACATCTTTTGTCAATTGATATTTACATGATTATTATCGTTCACTTACACAGATATAAACACATTCATACAGAAATGAGATCCATATCTAATGAATTTAGGCATTTATATGCATGGATTTTTCATGTGAAATTTTTTTTTCATGTAATTCTCATTTGTGGATGGTAAATAGAGATGAGCGAACCGGGTTCGGGTTCGGGTTCGAGTCAATCCGAACCCGAACGTTCGGCATTTGATTAGCGGTGGCTGCTGAACTTGGATAAAGCTCTAAGGTTGTCTGGAAAACATGGATACAGCCAATGACTATATCCATGTTTTCCATATAGCCTTAGGGCTTTATCCAAGTTTAGCAGCCACTGCTAATTAAATGCCGAAAGTTCGGGTTCGGATCGACTCGAGCATGCTCGAGGATCCCTCAGCTCTAATGGTAAACACATAGGGAATAATACAATATTGTATTTCGCATTCTGGATGTATAGCCATCTTATTATGTGTGTTTTGAGCTTATTTGTACTTATTTTTTTACTTATTTGTTTTTGCAATCGCAACATCAAAAAATGTTCTTTTATTCAATTCTTTTGTGCACCTGTTTATACACCTGGCTGGTTGATTATTTAAGGAAGTTGTACACAGGGGAATGATGGGTGACCAAGAGCGCGCATGCGCTTGAAACGCGTCCTGTGGGGTCACTGCACTTAGGTGTTTGTTGGATCTTATTTTGTGCAATTGGAAAATAAAATTCATTCTTCTGCATCGTTTCTTCTCCAATACATTCCTGCTGCATGGGGCATCTGCAGCAGGAACACATGTATAGGTATTGCTAACGTGAAGGTGTTAAATAATATATGGTAAAAAAGGGGGCCGCTGAAAAATACAACTTGTCACGTATCAATAAAGATATATTGATTGAAAAATAAAAGGGTGTCTTTTAGAAGGATAAAAATTAAAAGTGTGTCATAAACTTCTGCAGTGGGAATTGTTAATGGTTGAAATTTGATTCATGTAATTGATGGACACATTGAGCTGGCCGGGATTGTGTTGAGTCTCTTTTTTTTTAACCAGCACAAGACTAAAAAGCTTCAGAAGACCTGGAGTATAGTATAGCTGTTATACTGTATATCTGTCTTCAAAAGACCTGACCTGGATACAAGTAAGTATAGCTTTGTTATATAGCTGCCTTAAGGAGACTGGAACTGAATACAAGTAAGTATAGCTGTTATATAGCTGCCTTCAGGAGACTGGAACTGGATACAGTATGTTTAGCTGTTATATAGCATGAACAATGTTGGCTGATCGTTGCAGTCATTTGTCCTTTAACATGTTTAAAGACAAACATAGGAGCGGCGGCAGCAGACCACCGCTATCCTCTAGCGATCACCCGGGCAGCCCCCGGCTCCTCCCCACGGCCTCCCCTGTACTCACCCAGTCGCTGCCGCGTGTAACAGCAGTGGCTGCGAGTGGGGAACAAGGGGCAAACGAGCTCTGACAGCGCTTGTTTGCTTCTCAAGTCGCCCTGTATAATAGGGAGCTTAAGTTTTAGCCCACGCGGTGAGAATAAAAACTGCAATATTTTGGTATTATTTTTTTAATATAGACAGAGAAATGGAAAATTAGAAAACTCTAAAAAAAAAAAAAAAGAAATTCTTAAAAAATATGTTTAACATAAAAACATTATTTAAAAAATAAGTAATTTTCTGATGGAACATTCTCTTTAAGAATTCTTGTATCATTTAAGGTCATGTTCACACACTATATGAGCATCGACTGCTGTTTAACACGGCTGCTTTTTGCAGTGTTAAACAACGGCCAATGCCTAAGGCCTTATTCACACATACAGTAAAGTTGTCCGTAATTACGAAACCATAATCACGGTTCAATTTAGAGCACGTTGATGTATATTAGGCTAATTATACAGTCCGTTTTAATTTTGATTCGTAATTAGAGATGATATCCAAAAAAGAATACCCAAAACAATTCAGTCCAGAACGGGTGTTCTTTTTGGTCGCATGTCCGCGGTTGCGGTCATGTGACCAGAGCCCATTGGTACTATCTTTGTTTGTATGTGACGCACTGTGTCACATGATCGGCGTCTGTGGGTCAGGTGGGTTCTTTGGTCACGTGTCCGCGTTTGCGATCATGTGACCTGAGTCTGCCGGAGCCGCTTCCGGTTGTGTGTGACGCTCTGCATCACATGACTAGTACATATTTCCGGTTCTCTCTGCCATACTCCCGTCTCAGACCTTATTGCCACCATCTGGGTGAGTTATTCCACCTGTGCTGAGGTGTCCTGATTGGTTATACCCAATATAAAAGAATGAGGTTTTCCCCTCTTTACTCATATCCCTTGACAAAGCGAGTCACGCGAAACATGCGTAGGGTAAGTAGGTGTGTGGGACTTGGTGCAGTGTATACATCCTCTTATTTGGTATGTACATTTATAATCATTTGTTGGTGATTTCACCTTAGTGTATTGATTATTCAGCTACTGGAGCTCTAGACAGGTTGTTTACCGTGTGCACTTTATTTTATGCTGCTAATTAACACTGTTTACATTACTTCTATTCAATAGAGGATGCCTACACTGCCATAGTTATCTTAGTCTCTTGCATGTGCAATATATGATTTCATAAAACATTTTTCTATGTCCCCTCACCAATTTATGTATTTGGTTTGTTTCATTCCCCCAATTTCTTTGTTTTTTATCTTTTTTTCATCTATTTTTGTATGTATTTTAATTAAAATTTATCTTAATAAAGAGATACAATTATATTTATTTGTGAGTGTCCTGCACTTTTTTTGATCCCTTGCGGATTTTTGTTTTGGTATAGTAATTAGAGATGAGAGAACCTCGAGCATGCTCAAGTCCATCCGAACCCGAACTTTCGGTATTTGATTAGCGGTGGCTGTTGAAGTTGGATAAAGCCCTAAGGCTATGCGGAAATCATGGATATAGTCATTGGCTGTATCCATGTTTTTCAGACAACCTTAGAGCTTTATCCAAGTTCAGCAGCCCCCGCTAATCAAATGCCGATCGTTTTGGGGGTGTGCTCCCCACTGTGCAGGGATACAATTGTCCCGATCAGGCTACCAGATGGTGCTAATTCATAGTAATGCAGATAGAGACATAATGGGACAGGACAGGAATGAGAGCTGGACAGGGCAGAAACTACCCTCCTCAAAAGCCCCATACAACCTGAGAGTCACCAGATCCGGTAGGACAGTGGAGTGGAGAAACTCCACACGTATCACTGCCCCCACGTAGCTTTGTCATGTGGAAGAATTAGCTGGTTTATTTTAGTCAACAAATTTAACCTAACAACCTATTTTCCAATATCCATACCTTGTAAGGCTTCTGCCCATAACTGAATGCTTCCCACATGGTAACACCATAGCTCCATACATCACTGCGGCTGGAAAACTTGCGAAAATTTATGCATTCTGGGGCATACCATTTCAAAGGCCACTTCCCACCTTGTCGAGCCTAGAAATACATGGAAGAAAAGTGATCAGCATATAGTAGCACCTCAAATCACCCTATGTATTATACGTTGGAATATCTGTAGAGTGAATTCTACTATACACCAAACTTAACTTTGGTTTTAAGTACAAATTTAGCCATAAATTGCCAGTTTTGGTTGCAGCAAGATCTAGACTATGGGCATGTTACCAAACAGTATTTTGAGTCATTTTACACCTTTAGGTCATGTTCACACTCACAGAATGGCCGGTGTTTGAGAAGATCGGCCGACGATCTTCATTTCTGATGAATTGGGATGCAGGCGCATCCGTGAGCGCCCACATCCCAATTCACCGCTGCACACAATGTGTGCACTGACATTGTGTGCACTGACATGTCTTCTGTGGCCGCTATTCAATGAATAGAGGTTGCAGAAAACTGACATGTCAGTTTTTTGTGCGACCGCTAGCGTTTCCGGATGGGGTGTATACACACGGCTGGGGTTCCCTCTAGCTGCAGCAAAATGTAAGTTAAGTATTAATCACGGCTGTTGTTGCAAATCAGCAACAACGACCGTGATTAATCCGTAACTTAAGTTGTGGGAACATGGCCTTAGGCTATGTTCCCACTTCGGGAACATAACAGGAAAGGCAGCTGTCTCGTAATATAGATGGCATCCTGTGAATCATTTGCTTTAACTGCACTGTAGTCACTTTTATGATGCATAGAGTGTGTGCAGAGCTTATATCTACTGCTATATGGCAGGGCAGTTTCTAGGCCAATTTGGCAACAGGGCGACTCTGAAATATAGTGCCCCCCCCCTGGGTATATCTTGTATATTATTGTGTGACCCTCTGTGAGGCTGTATATACTGTTGTGTGACCCTCTGTGAGGCGGTATATACTATTGTGTGACCCTCTGTGAGGCGGTATATATTATTGTGTGACCCTCTGTGAGGCGGTATATACTGTTGTGTGACCCTCTGTGAGGTGGTATATACTGTTGTGTGACCCTCTGTGAGGCTGTATATACTGTTGTGTGACCCTCTATGAGGCGGTATATACTATTGTGTGACCCTCTGTGAGGCGGTATATATTACTATATGACCCTCTGGGAGGCGGTATATATTACTGTGTGACCCTCTGTGAGGTGGTATATATTATTGTGTGACCCTCTGTGAGGCGGTATATACTATTGTGTGACCATCTGTGAGGTGGTATATATTACTGTGTGACCCTCTGGGAGGCAGTATATATTATTGTGTGACCCTCTGTGAGGCGGTATATATTATTGTGTGACCCTCTGGGAGGCGGTATATATTATTGTGTGACCCTCTGTGAGGCGGTATATATTATTGTGTGACCCTCTGTGAGGCGGTATATATTATTGTGTGACCCTCTGTGAGGCGGTATATATTATTGTGTGACCCTATGGGAGGCGGTATATATTACTGTGTGACCCTTTGTGAGGCGGTATATATTATTGTGTGACCCTCTGGGAGGCGGTATATACTATTGTGTGACCATCTGTGAGGTGGTATATATTACTGTGTGACCCTCTGGGAGGCAGTATATATTATTGTGTGACCCTCTGTGAGGCGGTATATATTATTGTGTGACCCTCTGTGAGGCGGTATATATTATTGTGTGACCCTCTGTGAGGCGGTATATATTACTATATGACCCTCTGGGAGGCGGTATATATTACTGTGTGACCCTCTGTGAGGCGGTATATATTACTGTGTGACCCTCTGTGAGGCGGTATATACTATTGTGTGACCATCTGTGAGGTGGTATATATTACTGTGTGACCCTCTGGGAGGCAGTATATATTATTGTGTGACCCTCTGTGAGGCGGTATATATTATTGTGTGACCCTCTGGGAGGCGGTATATATTATTGTGTGACCCTCTGTGAGGCGGTATATATTATTGTGTGACCCTCTGTGAGGCGGTATATATTATTGTGTGACCCTCTGTGAGGCGGTATATATTATTGTGTGACCCTATGGGAGGCGGTATATATTACTGTGTGACCCTTTGTGAGGCGGTATATATTATTGTGTGACCCTCTGGGAGGCGGTATATATTACTGTGTGACCCTTTGTGAGGCGGTATATATTACTGTGTGACCCTCTGTGAGGCGGTATATATTATTGTGTGACCCTCTGTGAGGCGGTATATATTATTGTGTGACCCTCTGTGAGGCGGTATATATTATTGTGTGACCCTATGGGAGGCGGTATATATTACTGTGTGACCCTTTGTGAGGCGGTATATATTATTGTGTGACCCTCTGGGAGGCGGTATATACTATTGTGTGACCATCTGTGAGGTGGTATATATTACTGTGTGACCCTCTGGGAGGCAGTATATATTATTGTGTGACCCTCTGTGAGGCGGTATATATTATTGTGTGACCCTCTGTGAGGCGGTATATATTATTGTGTGACCCTCTGTGAGGCGGTATATATTACTATATGACCCTCTGGGAGGCGGTATATATTACTGTGTGACCCTCTGTGAGGCGGTATATATTACTGTGTGACCCTCTGTGAGGCGGTATATACTATTGTGTGACCATCTGTGAGGTGGTATATATTACTGTGTGACCCTCTGGGAGGCAGTATATATTATTGTGTGACCCTCTGTGAGGCGGTATATATTATTGTGTGACCCTCTGGGAGGCGGTATATATTATTGTGTGACCCTCTGTGAGGCGGTATATATTATTGTGTGACCCTCTGTGAGGCGGTATATATTATTGTGTGACCCTCTGTGAGGCGGTATATATTATTGTGTGACCCTATGGGAGGCGGTATATATTACTGTGTGACCCTTTGTGAGGCGGTATATATTATTGTGTGACCCTCTGGGAGGCGGTATATATTACTGTGTGACCCTTTGTGAGGCGGTATATATTACTGTGTGACCCTCTGTGAGGTGGTATATATTACTGTATGACCCTCTATGAGGTGGTATATATTACTGTATGACCCTCTGTGAGGCGGTATATATTACAGTGTGACCCTCTGGGAGGCGGTATATATTACTGTATGACCCTCTGGGAGGCGGTATATATTACTGTGTGACCCTCTGTGAGGCGGTATATATTACTGTATGACCCTCTGTGAGGCGGTATATATTACTGTGTGACCCTCTGTGAGGCGGTATATATTACTATATGACCCTCTGGGAGGCGGTATATATTACTGTGTGACCCTTTGTGAGGCGGTATATATTATTCTGTGACCCTCTGGGAGGCGGTATATATTACTGTGTGACCCTTTGTGAGGCGGTATATATTACTGTATGACCCTCTGGGAGGCGGTATATATTACTGTATGACCCTCTGTGAGGCGGTATATAATATTGTGTGACCCTCTGTGAGGCGGTATATATTATTGTGTGACCCTCTGGGAGGCAGTATATAGAGCATAGCAGCACACTATACATAACATAGGATATCACACATACATACAGCATACACAGCACACTATACATACCACAGGATATCACACATATATAGAACATACACAGCACACTATACATACCATAGGATAGCACACATACATAGAACATACACAGCACACTATACATAACATAGTATATCACACATACATAGAACATACACAGCACACTATACATAACATAGGATATCACACATACATAGAAGATACACAGCACACTATACATAACATAGGATATCACACATACACACAGCATACACAGCACACTATACATAACATAGGATATCACACATACACAGCACACTATACATAACAGATCATAACACATACACAGCACATTATACATAACATAGATCATCACACATACACAGCACATTATACATAACAGATCATAACACATACACAGCACACTATACATACCATAGCTCATCACACATACACAGCACACTATACATACCATAGCTCATCACACATACACAGCACACTATACATACCATAGCTCATCACACATACACAGCACACTATACATACCATAGCTCATCACACATACACAGCACACTATACATACCATAGCTCATCACACATACACATCACACTATACATACCATAGCTCATCACACATACCTTTGCACAGTGGACTCTTTACACCCAAATATAGTGGAGTAACTTTTTGTAGCAGGGTGCAGTCTAGGAAGGGTTAAATCACCAGGCAGAGGTCCTATGCTAATAACCCTCCCCCACCTCCTGACTGAAGCTGCAGAGCCTTGTCAGCTAAGGGGAAAGGAAGTTAGAAGGAAGATAGATAAAGTAGAGACTGTGGGGTATGAAGCTGCCCATCACCCTGCTCCCCCCCCCCCAATCACATACACCCCACCACTGTACTGCTGATCCCCCACAGTGACCCCCCCTCCTTCCAGACAGCAGCAGCACTTACAGGAAGCTTCTCTTCATCTGTGTCCAGGCCGGGTCGGGGGAGGAGACGCTGTCACACAGGAGCTGCTGCCTGTGCTGCATGCTCTGTAGAGCCGCAGGGAGGAACGTGGAGGAGTCCCTGCTGCCTCCTCTATCCTCTTCCCTTTAGTCACAGGCCACAAAGGAGCCCCCAGGAGCCAGGTGCTGTGTGTGGGGGCGCTCTGAAGTCCGGGCCTGATGCCCTATGCAGAATGTAACTGCTGCTGAGTGAGGAGGGGGAGGGCGCCCCCTAGCTGTCAGCGCCCCGTGCAGTGGCCCGGCCTGCACGGTGCTAGAAACGGCCCTGCTATATGGTCACTGTATGAAGTGATATTGGTTTTTGTACAGTGGATTTTATTCACTAGCAGTAGTGGCATTAGTCAGTGGTAATCAGTCTTGGTATAAGATTTGGTCAGTAACAGTGTGACAGTGATATTTATTGTAATAATTTTTGCTTCTTATATACTGGTGTTATAATACTCCCTCCTCCATTACAGCAAACAGTGTGGCTGCAGTGCTGTCCCATCTCGGTCCCTGATTGGCTGACTGGGCTGTCATTGCAGGGATGGGCTGCGGTGGCTGCAGCCAGTGAGGGACCCGGAGAAATGCATGGAAGACATCAGGAGGAGCGTTGACAGGTAAGCATAACATCTTGATTATTTTCTATACACTAATGCATGAGTACCCTTTTGATCAGCCATGCATCACTTATCACATGGAGCAATGTGCGGCTGATGATTTTTAAACTTGTTAAATGACAACCAGTGGCGTAGCGACTGCGGTCACAGCGGTCTTCGCCGCGACCGGGCCGCTACCAAGGGGGGCCCGCGAGGCCCCCCCCCCCTTGCCACTGCACTGCCCCTCTTCGACTCCCTCTTGTGACTGCAAGCAGTGTTTTGTTTGCGATCACAAGAGGCTGACGTGCGGCTTCCTGGCTCTGTCCCATCCCTGGCAATACACACTGAGCTCAGTGTGTGCTGCCGGGGATGGGACAGAGGCGGGAGACGCGCGTCAGGCGGGGGCCAGACCGGACTGCAGAAGAGAAGAGCCATGACGGGGGAGTAAGTTGTCACGTGAGTTGTGTGTTGTTGTTGTTTTTTTTCCTATCTGCTTTGCAACATAAGGGGGCTTACATGGGGGACAACATAAGGGGGATAACATGGGGGGTCAACATAAGGGGGATAACATGGGGGGCATCTATAAGGGGGAAAACAGGGGGGCATCTATAAGGGGGACAACACAGGGGGGCCATCTATAAGGGGGACAACACAGGGGGGCCATCTATAAAGGGGACAACACAGGCGGGCCATCTATAAGGGGGACAACACATTAGGGGCCATCTATAAGGGGCACTACACGGGGAGGGGGATAAAATAGGGCATGCACCAAGGGATACATGTACTATAGTTGACTACACAGAGGGGGGCATATACTATAAGGGGTCACATAGTGTTAGGGCTACCCACTAAGTGAGGGTGTAAAGGGGCCAATACAGATGTGCAGACCGGACTGCAGAAGAGAAGAGCCACGATGGGGGAGTGAGTTGTCAGGTGAGTTGTGTGTTGTTTTTTTTTTCCTATCTGCTTTGCAACATAAGGGGGCTTACATGGGGGACAACAAAAGGGGGCTAACATAGGGGTCAACATCAGAGGGCTAACATGGGGGGGTCAACATAAGGGGGATACCATGGGGGCCATCTATAAGGGGGACAACACAGGGGGGCCATCTATAAGGGGGACAACACATTGGAGGCCATCCATAAGGGGCACTACACGGGGGGGGGGGATAAAATAGGGCATGCACCAAGGGATGCATGTACTATAGTACACAGAGGGGGGCATATACTATAAGGGGGTCACATAGTGTCAGGGCTACCCACTTAGTGAGGGTGTAAAGGGGCCAATACAGATGTGCAGTTTGTAGAGAAATGAGGATGATGCCAGAGTGAGGAGCCTAATATGTTTGTCTGGCAGATTCTGTGGATTCGTGGCTCGGAGAAGTTCTCATAATGGCCCAGGACAGATGGAGAAGAAGATGAAAAGGGAAGAACTCTGATAAGAGAAGACGTCCCCTGTGAGTCACCTGATATTACTCCACTGTAATGTATATGGTGTACAGAGTGGGGCTGCGAGTGTATAAGGAAATCTCACAGTTTCAAGAGGATGTTACATTTAAAACCAAGTGGAAACAATTGCATATGAATCATTCCCTAAATCTTACTAAATTGGTGCTGAAAAGGACTGAAATGGAATATTCCATGATCACAGGTGAATTACAAAAAGCTAAGGCTGAATTAAAATCTCGCTTAACTGAATTACAATATTCCAACATGTTGAAACGGATTGATAAACGTGTTGTCCCTGTGCAGGTGGAATTAAAAGAACGTAAGCGGGATAAAGCTCTGCGGGATAAGCAGGACTATGATAGTGGAAAAGTGTTCAGTTGGAATGCTAAACCTCAGAGACGTGCTAGAAGATACCACAAACAAAATAAGCAATCTGAATACTGGACAACGGATTCCGGGTCTGACTCTAGTGCCGTTAATCCAACCACTACCCCTACAATAAGTACCCCTAACCAAACCCCTTCGGGAAACGGACAAGGAGGGGTGGCAAGATGGCAAGAGGTGGAAAAGATATAAGGAGAGGCTCCAAGAGAAAACATGTGTCGTGGCGCCACTAAGAGACTGTCATGAAAATGAAGGTACTGCCTGTTTGACAACTGATGGACATTTAACTGTAGTGAACTTGACTGATATTGAAATTTCTAATCATTGTTTATCGTTATTGTCAAAAGGTTTAAATTTCTGTATGAGTTCTAGGTTTGACCCGGTACAATTTACATTTGATTTACATAAAAGCATAAGGAAGTTAAATTTGCGAAAGTTTTTTGCTAACCGACAGGGTTGTAACAGTAATACAACAGCAGTTGGTGAACAACCGTGTACAGTTAGCCCCCTGGGTTTCAGCATGAGTCCACAGTTTGATGAGGTAGACCGTGAGATATTGATATCGTTAATGGAATTGCAGGGAAACTTCCCTCCAGCCCCCCCGGAGGTTTCAAGTGTTTTTCGTGGTGGTGTACCTTCCACCTTTAACCCTCCCTTGTCTGCTGGTTCATCCCTGGATTTGTTTGAACAAAAAGTGACTCAGGAGGTAAAATCATTAATTTATCCTGAGCCACATAAAAACTTAACTAAAGGTGAATATAAAGCGTTACAATGGCTTAAGTCCAGGGATGATGTCATTGTGAAACCAGCAGACAAGGGAAGCAACATTGTCCTCCTTAAAAGGGAATACTATATATGGGAAGCTGAACGTCAGCTTAAAGATACAGATACCTATGTAAAGTTACAAAAGGACCCATCAATTAAGTATCTAGCAAAGGTTAAATCACTATTACGGAGAGGTGTTGAGGAGGGTCTGATGTCTAGACGGTTTGCGGAGAAACTCATTGTTGAGAACCCTTGCAGACCGTACTGGTATTGGATTCCGAAGTTACTTAAAGGAGAAGTCCGGCCAAAATTAATTTTTGATATGTTGTTACTTATGAAAAGTTATACAAATTTCTAATGTACATTAATTATGGGAAATGCACATATAGAGCTATTTCCCTTAATTTAGTAGATCAGGAAGTGTTAGAAATATCTCTGAAGAAGTGACGTCACGACCCAGGGTGTAATTCCTATGGAGTGTCCAGCAGGGGGCGCTCTCTATATAGAAGTCTATGGGACTTTATTGTTTCTATGGGTTTCTATGTAATGTAATGTAATGTAGTGTACAGTGTGCTTTATTGAATGAATACATCTATGGAATACTTTGTGGAGCAAGTGTCCTTGCTCCCCAAAGTATTGCATAAATGTATTCATTCAATACATTCAATACACAGTAAGCCCGCCGATCCGCCGAATTTCCGCCGCATTCCCGCCGATCCGGACCATATACATTGAACTACAGCTCCCATCATCTGCTTCTAGTATGAACAGGTGATGGGAGCTGTAGTTGGGTAAGGGATATCACATGCCGCCGGGCGCAGGGGGAGCCGCTCAGTACACAGGAGCTCTCCCCCCTCCTCCTCCTCCTTCCGGGATAACTTCCGCCTATACCAATGCTGAGTCCCTGCCTGGCCGCCGCTCTCCGCTCTCCCCCCATACATACCGGCTCCCGATGCATCCTGGTGTCCGCGCTGATGCCGGGAGCCGGTATATGTGAGCGGAGAGCGGCGGCCAGGCAGGGAGTCAGCATTGGTATAGGCGGAAGTTATCACGGAAGGAGGAGGAGGAGGGGGGAGCGCTCCTGTGTACTGAGCGGCTCCCCCCTGCGCCCGGCGGCATGTCATATCCCTTACCCAACTACAGCTCCCATCACCTGTTCATACCAGAAGCAGATGATGGGAGCTGTAGTTCAATGTATATGGTCCGGATCGGCGGGAATGCGGCGGATCAGCGTGTGGCGGATCGGCGGATCGGCGGGCTTACTGTGTATTGAATGTATTGAATGAATACATTTATGCAATACTTTGGGGAGCAAGGACACTTGCTCCCCAAAGTATTCCATAGATGTATTCATTCAATAAAGCACACTGTACACTACATTACATTACATTACATAGAAACCCATAGAAACAATAAAGTCCCATAGACTTCTATATAGAGAGCGCCCCCTGCTGGACACTCCATAGGAATTACACCCTGGGTCGTGACGTCACTTCTTCAGAGATATTTCTAACACTTCCTGATCTACTAAATTAAGGGAAATAGCAGTATATGTGCATTTCCCATAATTAATGTGCATTAGAAATTTGTATAACTTTTCATAAGTAACAACATATCAAAAATTAATTTTGGCCGGACTTCTCCTTTAAGGATATGGTTCATCCTCCCGAACGCCCCATAGTGGCGGGTACGGGCTCTGTGACTGAGCCGATATCCAAATATCTGGATTGGGTCCTTAGACCACTACTGCAACCGGTACTGTCGTATCTACGTGATACAAAAGAGCTTCTATTAATTTTGGAGGATTTTGCTTGGGGGGAGGGTTGGTCACTGGCCAGCATCGACGTCGACAGCCTGTACACTCGCATCCCCCAGGATGCGGGTGTACAGGCTATCCGGCGTCGATTGCTGAGGATGGGAACCATAGAGGAAAATTTTGTTTCATTCTTGTGTGAACTGCTGGGTTTTGTTCTCCACCACAACGCCTTCCAGTTCGCTGGTCAGTGGTACTGCCAGCGGGCTGGAACGGTGATGGGGACTCCGGTCGCCCCAACTTTCGCCAATTTATTCTTGGCAGAATTGGAGGAGGAATTAATTTTTTCAATTAAAAATATTTTTATATCTAAAATAATGACGTACTTATAGTTTGGTCCGGGACGAAAGAGGAATTCCAGCAGTTCATTACATATATGAATGTGAACAATTACAACATGAGGTTCACCTCTCACTTTGGTGGAGATCAGTTAGATTTTTTAGATGTCCACCTGCAGAGGGTAGATGGCAGTATCCAGACAAGCGGTTATCGTAAACCGACGGCCACTAACATGCTATTAAACTATACAAGCGACCATCCAGCACATGTCAAACGAGCAGTGCCGTATGGACAATTCGTGCAGCTACGTCGCATCAACAATTCAGTTGAGTTATTTGAACAACAATCTCGTGAACTGTGTGATCGCTTGTATAAGAGGGGCTATCCACGAAGGGAAGTTAGAGAAGCTATGGAGAGGGCACGTAACTTAGATCGGAATGAGCTGATCCGGAGATCTAGTGGACGTAAGAAATCCAATAGGTTTGTGTTCACATTTGGTCATGGACCTATGGATAATGTGATTAAGGCAGCAATCATCAAACACTGGCATGTTCTTGAGGGTGACCCAACTTTGAAAGAGTTAACTGACAGACGTCCCATAGTTGCTTTCCGGAGCTGTAAAAATCTCTGAGATGAAATTGTTAGAGGAAGATTAGAGGAAAAAGCGGTGTATTGTATATTACAAACGGCAAGAATGAAGTAATCTCTCTAATTGTAAATATATGTAATGTTTTTATGGTAATGGACACATGTTTGACGTGTATATAAAGGGGAGGTATACGTGATGACGTTGTGGCTGTGACAAAGCACGCTGTGCCGTGCGAAACAGCTGTTGCCTGTTACCTGTCTGCATCCGATGACCAGCTAGCCGGCTGAATGAATCACTGTTGGTTGCAGCAAGAAGAGTGCTCCTATCTTTGTTTCTTTGTTTATACTTCACTTGAATCATCTCGTCTCTATACTGTGAGCACCTTCAGCAACCAGGATCAAGATACGGTGAGTCCGAGTGCCGTGGTTCGTCTATGGCCTGAGTAGTGCGGGGAATTCGTTCTTAGTGAGCTCAATATGGTGTACAGAACCTGTGTAGAGCTTGGTCCACCTCTATATGACTGGATGAGGTGATAGTGATCTGTTAAAGTGGATTATTTAGTAGCAGCAATGGGTTAGTCAGTATGCGGTGACATTATTCAGTATGTGGTGGTCTTAGTCAGTATGTGGTGGTATTAGTCAGTATATGGTGGTATTAGAAGCAGCGGTGGTTTTAGTCAGTATGTGGTGGTATTAGTATGTGGTGGTGTTAGTCAGTATGTGGCGGCGTTAGTCAGTATGTGGTGGTTACTTGTAATCTGGTACAGTGTTTTATTGCATTTAGTATACTGGATTTGGCCAGTAGCAATACGATGGTTATGGTAGTGCTTGCGGTGGTAATATTTGGCAATATCTCAGTATACAGGATATGGTTAGTAACAGTATGCCAGTAATATGTATGGTGATAATATTTCCTATATACTGGTATTATTGGTAATATCGGTCTTGAGATACCAATAGCATCGCTTGGTATTGGAAGGGGGGGCCCCCAAGTTGACCTCTTGCATCAGGGCCCAGGAGACATTAGCTACGCCCCTGATGACAACGTTCAGCCTACAAGAGAATGATTGCTCGCACCTTGGCTGATTGTTTTCTTGTCTATCTGACAGATTTACCTCATTTGGCAGATAATTGCTACATGTAATAGGGCCTTTAGGATGCATCATCTTCTTTGCCTGAAACACTGCACCTAAAATGTCACCAATACTACTAAAACTCATTCGTTAATCCAGCTTTGAAGACACAAGTCATTTTGTGTGTAGATCCTGAAGTATACAGTGTGCAACATGCAGATGTTCTACTGAAACAAAGGGTGTGAACTCACAAAGCAAGATCACAAACAAAAACACTGTAGAGCGGAGGTGTAGAGGCTAATACAATATATAAAGTGTGAACCACTGAACTGCATGTGGGACTTTTAGTGACCAAGAATAATTTCATTTTTGCTTTTTCTTTTCAATTATTCATTTATTTAGCCCTTGGGGACTATTATATGCAATCATTTCATTACTTACACATCAATGCATTACTACCATATTGCATTGATCTGTCATCTCTGTCATCAACTAGCAGGAGGCTTTCAGAAGGCCTCTAGCATCCATGGTTACTGTTCAGCACTCGAAGGGGTAAAGAATGGGACCCTGACAGGTGTGGTACTGCCGAAATCAGTATTGACCATGGCATGTAAGGAATTAAGGCTACAGCCAAATCCTGGCAGTTACAGATGAATGATGGCTGAGACTATGCCATATGCAGTGACCACCCAAGCACTTTAAAAAGGCATAAGGGTGGTCACTAAGGGGATAAAGAGGCATAGTGTCTTGTTGTAGAGACATTTTATAAAATATATATTAAGAGGAAAATAGAGAAACACTAAAAAAGGCATCCTGAATTTGGAAAAAATATCACTTACCATTAAAATTATATAAATACCACCTTTTAATATTTAAAGTGAGTGTTGCACATGAATGACAGAGCATCGGCCCAGGCTGAAGCACTGGAGGCGGGCCAGCCTGCCCAAAGTGCGAGGAAACCTTTGCCCCTCTATGACATGGCTCCATTGATTCTAATGTACCTGATGGTACTGTCGCTTTAAATTTGGGGAAAGTACCACCTAAAGCGGTACTCTGACAAAAAATGTTTCCTTCAAATCAACTGGTTTCAGAAAGTTATATAGATTTGTAATTTCCTGGCTTTGGTTTCAAGAATCTGTCAGATAATGTGTCTGTAATAGGGCCTTAAATACAGTTAAAGTGACTGTACCACCAGGCCCAGGCTAAAGCACTGGAGGCGGGCCGACCCACCCTCAGTGGAAAGAAACCCCAGCCCCTCCATGACGTGACTCCATTAGAATCAATGGAACCCTATCATAGAGGGGCCAGGGTTTCCTCCCACTAAAGGTGGGTCGGCTTCAGCCTGGGCCTGGTGGTACAGTCACTTTAAGTTTCTGTTTATGTAATCTAAGGGAATCAAGCAATAACATTAACAGGAAAGTCCCAACATTGACAGCATCCTGTAAAATGTTACATCTGATAAGATATGATACAGCCGACCAGTAAGATAATTGGGCATATTTGCACAGCTTTATAAACTGCCTAAAAAATGGAACACACCCTTACTTCCTTTACCTAGCTATCCTGGCACACAGTAAGGCTATGTTCACACACACACACACACACACACAGAGTCTTTTTTGCTAAAATAACAGCTGTTGTTTTCAATCTTCTATGGTTCCCATTGAAGTCAAACAACCAACGACTGTCATTGCAATGACGGCCGCCAAAGTATGTTAAACAATGACTGTTTTTGAGTCTAAAATAAAAAGCGCTGAGTGAACATGGCTTAATTAACTAATTAATTAACAAATAAGAGCACTTACACAGATGTCTCAAAGCAACATAGCAAAACTTGGGCAACATTCAAATTAAGTTTGTGAACTACATTTGGAGTATGAGCTGGGAAAACATTGGTATCCATTGGGCCCTATGCACCTGGCATATTTCAATTGAGAAAACAGTGGATATCAATATAATTCTTGACTTTATGCAGACCCTCTGTTACCATCAATCTGTGTCTTGGGAACTGCAGGGCTGCACAAGCCCATTTACATATCACTGCTGCATGCAGTGTTAGCAAAACTGAGCCTCCCATTATATCTATTGTAATGCATATTGTCATTAGAATAGATGTTAGACACGGAAAAGCTGCCTGATTCAGCAACACTGCAACTGCTGCACCATGGCTTGCACTGCTACACTGTGCTGTGGCTGCATCGCTAATGTCTATGCTAATGCTAACTTGCATTAGAAAAGATATTTGGGGGACTAAGTATCCCTGTATGTGATTGTGCCAGGACAAAGCTTATGATTCCCCGCAGTTCCTGACATTGCAATTGGTAGCAGGGGCTGTGTCACCCCTTACTGCTGTCACTCAATGTAAAAAGGCTGTAATAGGCCGTAAGAGAATACAGTACTAACAAGGACATTTGTGATCATGTGAGGATTCATACCTCGCTGCTCCCTTTTTTTTGTGATTTTTGTGTGTGGCGCATTTTTGTGCGTTTTTTGCTACAGTACACTGTTCCCGACAAAAGTATTGGAGCTTTGAAAAAGCTCGCCAAAACGGGTCTGTCTAATTGCGAAAAGCGTTATTGCCCATCACACCTGTGTGCTGGACTAGCACTGGTGTCATGACAATTAACATCACTGGCTGAGCTTACAACAGAACACCTGTAAATGGCCGAGCAATCGTCACGCAGTGCCTTAAGAAGGCATGATCAGTCGTGTTGCTGTGATCGTTCATGTGGCCATTTACGTATATTGCTGTCAGCCACAAATCCCGTTTACACAGGTAGTGGTCTGGCAGATATCAATATATTTTAGCACAGCACAAAACATGCGATGTTTCCCATTCCTTGGCTAGTCACTAACATTTTTACATAGGCCGATTATTAGTCGAAGGAGGGTTTCTAGCAATACTCCTTACTGAATCGTCCTGTGTAAGAGGGCCTTTATCCTGTAAAGCAGGGGTTGGCAATTAATTTTCCCATGGGGCCACATGAGAAACTGAAATGGCTTTTGAGGGCCAGACTGGTATGTGGGGACGGCAGTGAGGCAGGTGTGTACAAAAAGTGGAAGCACCCAAATAAAAGTACGCTCACCGACCAGAGAAAAATAAATAGTAAGGAACAGTAGCGTAATTTGGTGGGGGCAGCTGCTCCCGGGCCCACACAAGCAGGGGGCCCACTGAAGATTTTGCTAGTTAATGCTGTTTGCAAAAGCTATGCTTTTGCAGACAAACTTAAATTTCTATCGGCTGTAAGTGGCCCCTAGCCAGCAACCAGTGCTCTTGTTGTGTCTGACCCTTTAGCTGTATGTGCTTGTATGCGAGGAAACCATACAGTTGAATGCAGCAGGGTGATTGACAAGGCGAGGAGAGCATTGGCTCTCCACCCTGCCAATCACTGTTTGGCTACAAGAGGCCATTCCCTCCCTTAGAGCTGCAGAACCTGAGTGATGTCACTCGTGCGTTCACAGAGCAGGGAGAAAGACTACAGTACTGCAACAGCACACCAGGTAAGTATGGCTTTTCCCCCTTAGTTATAGAGGAGGAGACCTATGTGGGTGGATTGGGCTAACTCCTGGGAAGGATGTTATCTATGGGGGTTGGGGTATGGGATGTGCTGGCTAACTGAAAAGGGGGTACCTAATTTGGAGTCTACTCACAGTGGTGGTGGTGGTGGTGTCTAAACACCAGGAGGATTACCAGGGAGATTACTGCTGGGGAAGGGGGTCGCTGCATGGGGAATGTATATACCAGGGAGATTACCTACATGTGATGGTGCTGGAGGGGATGCCTACATGGAGGATACCACCATTTTTTTTTTGAGGGGGGGGGGGGGATTGCCTGCACAGAGATGCCTAAATACTATATAGATGCATAGAGGGGAGTCTACTTTCAATATGAGGGCATAGAGTGCCCTAACTACCACTACATGGAAACAGAGCGAAATAATAACTATATTGGGACACAGAAGGCCTAACTACCATATGGATGCAGAGAGAAGTTGAACTTCAATATGAAGATACAGAGGGCCTGACTTCTATATGGGGCTGCACAGGGAGGGTCTATCTTCCATATGGAGGAACAAGGGGGGGTAGTCTACTATATGTTCGGCACCCGCAGGGAACACAAGGATTGATCGCCGGGGCCGGGTCTGGGGTGCAGTTGCTGGGCCGGGTCCGGAGTGCAGCTGCTTCCGGCACAGACACAGGCCGCCGAGCAGGGAGGAAGTCCGGGACCGCGGTGCTGCAACTGTGAGCTTCCGGGCGGTATCGGCCTGTGTCTGTGCCGGAAGCAGCTGCACCCCGGCCCCGAAGCTGCATTTTGAGGGAAGGGGGGCGGGGGAAACCTGCCCAGCCTGCCTCTGCTCCCCCTGCCTCTGCTCCAGCTGCCTCTGCTCCCCCTGCCTCTGCTCCCCCTGCCTCTGCTCCCCCTGCCTCTGCTCCAGCTGCCTCTGCTCCCCCTGCCACTGCTCTAGCTGCCTCTGCTTCCCCTGCCTCTGCTTCCCCTGCCTCTGCTCCAGCTGCCCCTCCGGCTGCCCTCGGCCGCTCCGTTTTCCCTTCCTTCCCCCAGCCTCTCTTCCTGCGCCCCCCCCAGCCTCTCTTCTTGCGCCCCCCCCAGCCTCTCTTCCTGCGCCCCCAAGCTGCTCCCCTGCCCCCCAGCTTCTCCCCTGCCCCCCAGCTACACCCCTGCCCCCTACTTCCCCCAAGATGCTTCCCTGCCCCCTTGCTGCTCCCCCTGCACCCCCCAGCTTCTCCCCGGCACCCCCCAGCTCCTCCCCTTGCCCCCCTACTGCTCCCCCTGCCCCCACTCTCTCCCTCTGACCCCCAGCTTCTCCCCTGACCCCCTGCTGCTCCCCCTGCACCCCCAGCTTCTCCCCTGCCCCCCAGCTTCTCCCCCCTGCCCCCGCCTCTCCCCCTGCACCCCCAGCCTCTTCCCCTGCACCCCCAGCTTCTCCTTTGCCCCCCAGCTTCTCCCCTGTCACTCCAGCTGCTCCCCCCTGTCATCCCAGCTGCCCCCATCTTTTCCCCCTGTCACCTTATCTGCCCCCCTGCCCCCTATCTGCTCCCCCTGCCTGTCACCCCATCACCCCAGATGCCCCATCTTCTCCCCTGCCACCCTAGCTGCCCCTCCCTGCGGCTCCCCTGCCCCCCATGTGCTCCCCCTGCCTGTCACCCCACCTGCCCCCATCTTATTCCCTGCCACCCCAGCTGCTCTTCCTGTCCTCCCATCTACTCCCCCTGCCCACCCAGCTGCTCCCCCTGCCCCCCCATCTTCTCCCTCTGCCCCACAGCTGCTCCGCCTGCCCCCATTTTCTCCCCCTGCCATCCCAGCTGCTCCCACTGCCCCTGTGACCCAAGCTGGCCCCCCTGTCCCTGTCACCCCAGCTGCTCCCCCTGCAACCCCCAGCTGCCTCCCTTTCCGAGTCACCCCTCTGCAGACGAGTTGTGGTCGGAGAAGTCTTCATGATGGCTGCGCCAGATGGAGAAGAAAGCAAAAAGTGAGCGACAATTGGAGAAGACGTCACTTGTGAGTCATTAGTAACTAAACTGTAATCACTTCTATAGTGTGCAGAGCCTGTGTACCATTGGGGTCTAAATGGGTCAGTGTATGGTTTGCGGTAGTGTACTGACACAGCCCCGCGGTCACTACAGTACACTAGTGCAAACTTTTAAACTAGGACCCAACTACAACAACTGCAGGCACTACAACTCACAGCATATGCTGAGGGCTGCAGACTGTCAGCACATGCTGGGGGTTGTAGTGCCTGCAGCTGTTGTAGTTGGGTCCTAGGTGCATTATACACTGAATGCTTTGTGGCATATAAGAATACATAGATCTGTGGGGGCTCAGTGTAAGGAAGTGACCCCAGAACATCACTAATAGGGGACAGAACAAAAACATCTCCCCCTATCCCCTATTAGTGATGTTCTGGGGTCACTTCCCTACACTGAGCCCCCACAGATCTATGTATTCTTATATGCCAGAAAGCATCCAGTGTATAATGCACCTAGGACCCAACTACAACAACTGCAGGCACTACAACTCCCAGCATGTACTGACAGTCTGCAGTCCTCAGGATTAGAGATGAGCGAACCAGACGGATTTCTGGTTCGTATGAATCAGAAATCTCGGCGGCTGACTCCCGCTGTCTGCCGGCTCCGTGCAGCGGGTGGATACATCGTAAGGAAAGCCTGGAAAACTGGGATACAGCCATTGGCATTGGCTGTATTCCACGATGTATCCACCCGTTCCACGGAGCCAGCAGACAGCGGGACTCAGCAGCCGAGATTTCTGATTCATACGAACCAGAAATCTGGCTGGTTCGCTTATCTCTACTCAGGATATGCTGGGAGTTGTAGTACAGCAGTACAATCCTCTGATAACTGCCGCTGTATACAGATGTATTGCCGGATCTTCAGGGCTGATGGTTGTCACCCACAGATTGCAGCCACCAGGAGACTCTGCACACAATGATTTATTACAAGTGTTGTCCTCTCAGAGACTACAACTCCCAGCACACCCTGAGAGCTTTATAAATGGAGGGTATTCTGAGAGTTTTAGTTCGACTGAAAATGTTATTCACATGGGTTTGTCACAGATAGATGAATCCAGGAAAGGAGCAGGTCAGCATGTCGTGTCTCACTGGTTCTATATTGGTGGGCCACAAGGATCATTTCCTCTGTTGGGCCCCAGGTGCCCAAGTTCGACACTGGACTGAAGCGGTCCCCAAACTAAGACATCCCCGGCCTCCTTCCTTCCTCCATCACGTGTGTTTGATGAGAAGAGCAGGCATCAAGTAGAGCGGCACACATGTGCCAGGGTATATATCATGCATGTAACCAGCCGGTGTGGGGGGGGGGGGGGGGGGGGCGCCTCAGCATGCAAAGTGCCTAGGGCAGCATAAACTCTAAGTACAGGCCTGGATGGTGGCCTTTTTACTATATGAGAGCATAGAGGGACCCTGTAAACTATATGAGGGCTAAAATTGGGTCTAAATACTACATGGAGGCATAAATTGTCTTCTCTCATATACCCTGTACACCATGATTATTGGTGCTGATTTTTCCTACATTTTAATGTATTGTCATGTATTGTTTCTATGGATTAATAAAGTAATTTGTACCATACATTTACTCTATTGGTACTACAGGTATACCTTTCAGGTGTTGATAATTTGGTCATTGACCATGAGCAATGGTGTAGTCCTCATGATATTAGGACACTATAAAAATTATGAGCATGAATATCCACACAAAAAAAAAAAATCGATTTTATCAGTAAAATGCAACTAATAAGGAGAAGAATGGTTTTCCTAAAATACAACAAAACAGGACAGTCACAAACCAGGGGTGACAATCATAACCGTATACTGCCAGAGTCTTAAAACCACTGAATATCTTAATGCCACAGATACTAAAATAAAAACATAAAGGAGGTATTTACTATAATTGGCTTGGTTATTCAATACAAGTCACTTCTATCCATACCAAATGCTCACATTATCCAGTATCTGCCTATCCCACTTCACGGTCTATATGTCTCAAATAAGTGAAAAAACA
The DNA here is from genome assembly GCF_027789765.1 of Dendropsophus ebraccatus. NCBI lineage: Eukaryota > Metazoa > Chordata > Amphibia > Anura > Hylidae > Dendropsophus > Dendropsophus ebraccatus. The sequence continues at coordinate 96,746,162 of NC_091460.1, read as the reverse complement.
AACTCACTCATTACTTTGTAACCGTCCTGGTGCCAATCCTGACGTACATTTTGCCGATATAGCTTTATGAAGGGGCATCCAATAGATATTAGACAGATAGATATGAGATAAAGAGATAGAAGAATGCATAGCTAAAATGAAAACAACAGCGCCATAGCTTCCTCTATGTTGTTTGTGGTATTACAACTTGGTTCCACTACAACATTCAAGCTGTTTTTTCAAAGCTGGGTAGCCCCTTTAATTTTTACATGGTTATATATGTGAAATGTAGAAAGTCTCTATGAATAATGTAGTAGAAAATACCCTTTATTATTCGGAAAGCATTGTCATCTACTGAGGTTCGCCCCCCCTAGGCTGGATCCCCTGATAATTTTATTGCACAAAGGACAATGCGTTTCAGGTGTTTAAATTACTTCAGAAGTGCTCATGATCACCCGCTACTCCATTCAATCTCTTGTGAATTTTGAACACACCAGAGAGAATAGTGTGGACGATCAAGTGTGCTGTTTGCTTGGGGGGAAAAGATATCTCCATTCTTGTGATCACTTGACTTTCAGTGGTGAACCCCCTCAGATCAAATACTTATCACTAGAGAAGAGCACAACTGAAACATGCTCGAGTCTGGGATTTGAATACTGGTGGCTGGCCCTGTAAATGTGAGCTACAATAAATGTGAAAAAAAAATCATCAGATGCTATCTAATGTTAATAATAAAGTATTGCCACATGTACTTACAACAATATGGTGCTACCACATATTATCAGATGTCTAGTAGTGTAGCATTGGGGCACTGTACAAGGTATTTTAAAAAATAGGAAAGGCATCATAAAGTGTTGGGTTCTTAGTAATATGTGTATAATTCTCAAACAAAAGGTTAGGAAGGGCAGCGGCTGAAAGCATGTGGTCAGAAAATAAGCCAGATCAACACCAAAATATAGAGCACTGGCAAGCATCAGCACATTAGAGGAACCTATAGAACACTAATGCTCTGGAACATTCACTCTCTTCTTCATGTCCACTGAGTTTAGATAGATAGGCCTAACGTTGCTAGGCCTATCCAGCCCATGGCAATGTCCCAGAAAACTTCTAAAACTTACATCTCGGGGCTATGTTCACACTAAGTAAAACTACGGGCGTAGTTCTCACCGCAGAACTACGGCCATAGTTTTGAGGAGTTGAACATAGCCTTATGTGCAATGGGATCCCAGCTGGAGCATACACACACCGTATGCGCTCCGGCCAGGATCCCATGCAGCGTCAGAAAAAAATGACATGTCAGTTTTATGCGGCCGGAATTCAGTGAATTCCGGCCGCAGAAAGCCCTGAAACCCTGTTCCGGCCGCTTGCTTCACTGTGGGCTATGGGAGGCTCTGATGCGGGCGCGCACTGATGCGCCCGCATCAGAGCTCTGCGGCCGGCCGGATCATCTGGGCGATGATCCGGGCACAGACCGGCCGTTCCGTGACCCGGCCAGGGTCACGGAACGGCCGGTCTGTTACGTAGTGTGAACATAGCCTGGGACCGGAGGGACAGACTGAAATAAAAAGGATATTCCCTGTTTTGGGGTCAGAAGCCTGATTTTACACTGCCTTTATTTAGTCACGGAAAGCTCCTCAAAGGTCCACTTTAAATTTTTAAAATTCACAATGAACACAAGAACGAAAATAAAATAGGAACAAAGATTCTCCTGATCACATGACCAAGAATACACTAACATAATAAAGGCAGTAATATAACTAAAATACCACCATACAGTGGTCAGACACCAGGAGTAGGGGAGGAGATGTCAGTGACTAAATGCCTCAGACAGACTAGCCTAAAAGGAAGAAAAAACGAGAAAAAAGGCACCAGTGCCTCGTGTGATATCAGGGGGTGAGAGTGATGGAGGGGTGATGGAGGTAGTGCGCTCACCTTGTAGCCACTTGGGCTTGAAGCATATAACCCTAATAAGGGTACTGGATAAGTCGCGCTGTCCAGCTGGAGATAGTGGTGAAGAGCAGTCAGCGACTGCTAAAGCTAGATGTACCAATGGACGGGGGCCGTAATGGAAGCGATGCTGATAGAAAAAAAAGTTTAGGGTACACGATTCCAGCGCTGCCACTTCATGCAAAGAGATTCCACCAAGGTAGTAAAAAGCAATAGGGTACTTTATTTAGAGTAAGCACGAGGTTGACATGTTTTGGGAGATAATCTTCCTTCCTCAGAACAAGTATGCACACTTATTCTGAGGAAGGAAGACTGTCTCCCGAAACATGTCAACCTCGTGCTTACTCTAAATAAAGTACCCTATTGCTTTTTACTACCTTGATAGAATCCCTTTGCATGAAGTGGCAGCGCTGAAATCGTGTACCCTAAACGTTTTTTTTCTATCAGCATCAGACAGACTAGGAAAGCAACCCAAGGAAGAAAACTAAGTGTGAGGAGCAATGGGATGTACCAAAGAAGAACAATGCACGGTAAGTGCATTGTCCCACTATATGGGGTTACAGTGTTGACAGACATGTAACTCCAACACAACGGCACTTTAAAGGATAATGTACCTTCTTCATGCTTGTTGTTGCACTTTTTATTTGTTATTTGTATCTGTGTATATACAGTACATAATAATGTACAATGTATTTCATGTACTTTGGTGACAAGTACTGTTAAAAATATGGATACCCATATATGGTTAGGAAAGTTCCAGAAAGGGTGATGTTCCTACTTAGCCACCAATGACCTCCTCTCTATTAAGGAGTTTAGACAATTTAGTAGCCTGCATCTAGCAGAATAGTTCAGTGCTGTCCACAATCTAGTGAGAGAGTCTACAGTGTGCATAAGAAGTCGGAGCCTGCACCAAGTCTTGGACTACAGGGGCCTAGATAATAGAGTCATATACCCAAGTTTCTAGTTCTTTCTAAAGATGTTTCCACAAAGTTTTTTAGGAACAACCTGAAATTGTTCACCATAACAGACAGAACAATAGTAGCTAGTTACAAACATTACTACAACCGTCACTAAGATTGTTTACTCTGATTCTGATACAGACGATGCGTACATCCATGGAAGATCAACGAATATTTAGCAAACAATTAACAATGGTTTTATGGTCACCTGAAGGCTATGTTCACACTACGTAAAACTACGGCTGTAGTTTTCGCCGCAGAACTACGACCGTAGTTTTGCGGTGTGGAACATAATTTATCTTCAATGGGATCCCGGCCCGAGCGTACACACTTCGTATACGCTCCGGCCAGGATCTGTGCGGCGCTGGAAAAAAATGACAGGTCAGTTTTCTGCGGCCGGAATTCAGTGAATTCCGGCTGCAAAAAGACCTGTCAGTTCACACAGTGAAGCGAGCGGCTCCGGCCGTTTGCTTCACTGTGGGCTATGGGACTTAAGTACCGGCCAAGATGATCCGGCCAGAGACCGGCCGTTCCGTGAGCCGGCCGTGGTCACGGAACGGCCGGTCTCTTACGTAGTGTGAACATAGCCTAAAAGATGCAATCAACAGCAATATAACAATTTTTCGATAGTTGCCTGCGTACACACAAAACAATAATTATTTAAATTTGAACAATATAACGATTTTTCGAGGATGCAATTGCCCCACAGTGAAGCATTCTGCAGCCTCAGAGAATGAATAGAGTGTAGGCGTGATTGTGTCCTGGTGCTTGGGAAAGGGCTTAACCCAATGGGATCATAATGCGGGTCGAACAGAGTACCGACCTTGTGTGGTCGTATGCATGGATACCAAAACTTCCTGCCGCAGAGTGGATTTCAAACTAATTGGTTCAGCATGCTCTGTGACAGGCACACTTTAATACAATTGAGAATCTGTGGTCAGACTTGAAGATCGCTGTGCACCAGTGGGAACCATCTAACCAGAAGGAGCCGGAGCAGTTTTGCCTTGAGGAATGGGCAAACATCCCAGTGGCATAAAGTGGCAGTTCATAGAAACTTATCTGAAATCTTATATGAAATGATGCAAACCTGCAAAAAATATATTTTAATTCCAGGTTGTGAGGTAGAAAAACACAAAAAAATGCCAAGGGGGGTGAATACTTTTGCAAGCCGCTGTATATATTCACTTTCCCCCTGAAAACCCTCTTAATGCTTGTATGTAGATATTTAACAAACACCATGGCATGAATTTTGAATGATGTACTTGGTAAAGATTTTTTTTAGCATTATTACCGTATAATAACTGTCATCGGCACCAAGAGCCTTAGAGAGCCCAAAGTCGCTGATCTTTGCATAATGCTGGTTCACCAGAAGGACATTCCGGGCAGCCAAATCACGGTGTACAAAGTTGTGTTCTTCAAGATACTTCATTCCCAGGGACACTTGGTGCATTAGTTCTACAATGTTATTGATCGGCACCTCGTCCCTACAAGAGGCGTATAATACAATGTTAATTACCAATCAATAAGTGACATTTAGCATTGAACAGATATACATTCAAATTATACATTATAAGGCTATGTTCACACTACGTATGAGACCGGCGGTTCCGTGTCTCTGCCCGGATCATCCTGGCTGCAGGGTTCTAATGCGGGTGCATCAGCACGCGCCCGCATCAGAACCTCCCACAGCACACAATGAAGCAAGCGGCCGGAGCCGCTCACTTCATTGTGTGAACTGACAGGGTTTCCTACGGCCGCAATTCATTGATGGCAACAACGGCCGTACTTTTACGTAGTGTGAACATACTTCAACTTTATCTTTTTGGCATGCTAGAAAAGCAGTGTGATGGCCATTTGAAAGCTGACCTTTCTAAAAAATAATCGGCACGCATTCTTGCCTCAAACCACAATTATCATCCCTCTCACCATCTTTATTTATGTAATAATAACCAGTTAACCAGGTTACTATCTTGACCACCATGAATAACAGATAATAACAACTACTTAATCACAAGTAACATGCAGGTCCAGTCATCCACAAAGCCACATGTGACATCCTAATTACCTTTACCAAGGGGACTACTATTCACTGCTGCCCTGACTACTTCACCTATCAGCTGCATCTAAGTGGTTAAACAGCTGGCAATGGGCAATTGCTCCATGACGGGTATAAGCGGCGGCTCCCAGCTGATGATAGCAGCTAGGAGACACCAAGCTAGGATACACCAATGTATACAGTGAGCTAGAGTCCCAAGCCTGCTCCATACACCCTTAACAACCTTATACACATACATAGTTGAAAGAATCACAGTGTGCACACAATGTCACGACCTGAACGGCGGGAAAGGAGCACAGAGAGGAAATGCAGGGGCATATGGGGGCATGAGGTGAGGCTATAATGATATGGTGGCAATATGTGGTCCCAGTGCAGTGTGGCAGTATTATTTAGGAAGGGGGGGGCATGGAGTCTGAGAGGGCCCCCGACCAATTAGCATACCCATAGGGAACCTCAGCAGACGACAATGTTTTCTGAATAATAAAGAGAATTGTCAGGACAGGGGAGGCAGGGATAAGACACGACAGTGAGCCCTGATGCTGCACCCACCAACTGTCCCTACCTACTTGCCTCAAACGACACTTGGCAGCCGTGGACAACCACGAAGATGTTCCCTGTACTAGATACGTGCACACAGAACAAGACAGACAAAACATACACAATAGCGGATAGACAAACAAGCAAGGTCAGAACCAAACTGGCAGCGCCGAACAAAATCAGGAAACAATCGGATAGTCAAAAAGTCAAGCAAGAGGTCAGTTTACAGAGTCGAGCAAGCAGAGGGTGTAGGTACGGGGATTGCAGGAGTAGACAGGGGGAGCTGGGATCAGGGTATGGACCAAAATAGCCAGCGCTGGGACTTTGTTTTATGATGACCAAGAGCCGTGGATCCCTATTGGACCGTACCTCTGATCTTCCAGGTACAGACAGGCATAGAAACCCTTCAGTCACAGAAACAACATAGGTGTAAAATCAAGTCCAGAAGCTTATCAGCTTAACTCCTGCATTGCTGGAAGCTGAGAAGCAATCAGGTGTGGCAAACAAAAGCAAACACCAGGCCCAGTTCACACCAGGCTACTGCACATTTCTGACAAGAACATTCTGCTACATTACTAACATTAATAAGGTTTGAAAACAGTGTAAAAGGCAGATATATAGCCGTGTAAAAATTAACGGGGTTATCCAAGATTAAAAAAACATGGCTGCCTTCTTCCAGAAACAGCACCACGCTGCTCCTCAGTTTGTGTCTGGTATTGCTTCTAGATATCTATTTCCAACTGGATCTATTTACTTCATATTTCTATATCTATCTATCTATCTATCTATCTATCTATCTATCTATCTATCTTCATAATCTATGGTGATCTGAGAACTGTCAGCAAGAATATATGCGTATCTGTGCTGTCAGTTTCCCTTTGCTATCAGCCACACATCTCCTGTTCACAGATGTGCAGCCGATTGTGATAAATTTTACTGCAAATGAAAAGAT